>NW_013666445.1:246760-281968 GCF_000517525.1 Limulus polyphemus
GAGTATTATTGACGTTCGTTGCTATAGCGTTTGTTTAGCGCGATTGTTGAAGTTGAGTGTATCGGTTAAGTTATATTCGGAAAGTATAAACCAGTTTTATTAAGTAAAGACTTGTGTCGCTTAAGTTTCGTCGGTACGAAGTTACGGAAAATCAATTAACAACGGTGACGTAACAATATTTTAAGTGTCTGTATATATTAGCAAAAATTAGTTTGTCACACTCCCAAAATACATATAATTCAGTCATTGCATATAAAACGACTGTAGATGGCAAAGTTTGCATATTTTTATAGATAGTGAAAAAATCGAAGCTAGATCATAAAGAAGCGATATACGATCAGTTGTGAACTTTGTAAAAAAAAGAACAATATTAAATTATTAATTATTTCTAAAGAAGAATAGTAACTTAATTGAAAGCGTCAGAGTTTCAGGGTCTTTTGAAATATACTTGACGTTTTTAGTGATCCTCTCCCTCTTTCATCATATTAAATATATCAGTTATTATAGTACCGATCTTATTGTTATTGTTGAGATGTACAGCTGTAATTCACAAAAATCCTAAAGAATCATATCCTATTAATGCTTCATGTACCTGACTACCACTAATTATATTTATGTGAAATCAAACTCTTATATTATATATATATATTATTTTCGCTGTTATTGAGCAAAGATGTTATAGTTTAATGCATTTCTAATTAGATAATAACAATGTTCATTAACTTACTTTTTAGACTACATAATAAATATAACTGGTAATAAAAAATTGCTTCGGTTTCTTTGTTAAGTGAATTTGTGCAAGGAACAAATTAAGAGTAATGTGAAAAAATCAAATAAAATTTGCAGTGTAACATGATTTTTTCATATCGAACATTAGTTTTGTTAATTTCCAATAGTTCGCGACCTTTCGGCGCTCAAAATGTAATACATAGATAAACTATCTAGGTAGAAAGTTAAAAATATATCATAATATTTGCTGAGATTAAGCAGAAGAGGGCGATACATGATTGGACTATAAACTGTGAAAGGTAATTTCAGTTTGGTTGTAATAACGAGTTAGAAAAATTGTATCGATGACATTGTATATAATATGTTCATATATTTTCTCTTGACTTAAAGTTTAACTTGTTTGGATTTAGTAGATAATTTTTAAAGATACAGAATAATTACAATTGTTTTCTCGATACTTTTCGCCGTCTTATTTGAATAGTTAGCTTAACCCTTAAGGCTAAGTTTACTACAGTACAGACTACAGCCACAGTAGCTCTACTTCAAAACTATAATTATTATATTATCAGTATCAGTGCTACACATGTTTTATTTAGATTTGCGTGACGGCCCATTGAAAAGGCAGGTTTCTTTCATATTTCAAGAAATCCTAAAATGTATTCAGCAAAAATATCTAACACAAATAATGAAATATGCCATCAGAGATGACTACGTTTTTGCGTAGAAACAAGGTCTGAAACGGTTGAACCTCAGTATATAAAATTATAAATATTAGTTATTACTAATACTAGTATTATTGTACTATGTTACGCGATTCCCACATAACAGACATTTTGAAATAAAATTAGAAAATAACCTGTAGCGTATGAAAAAGGCATCACAAAATGGCTTGTAGAAATGAAAGCATGAAGTAAAATAACCTGTTCATAAATTAAAAACACAGAACACCATTTTTGTTTCATGATAAAGAGATGACATTGTTTGTAGAAGGTATATTACAACTTTAGTTCAAGTAAAAAGGGAGTGAGACATATCCTATAAGGCACTTATGATGTATAAACAGAGTAAATGGCTAGCAGTAAGAATAAATGCACAATGATCAAACAATAACTGAATAAGTACATTGGAAGTTTAATTAGGTAAGGGAGAAATTAAATGTTAATTAAACAATGTCATGGACAACTGATCAGCATCGTCTATCAACTCGGTTCGACTTATAAGCGGTAAAAAGTAAGGTGCAGTGTTTTGGGACAAACAATAGCCACTACCCAGAAAAAATACATTAAATTTCCTATGCCTTGAATGAGCAGACTTTTGCCCATCTCTTTGAATATTTCTCTATGAAACTGTCCAAATACAAGAATACTTGTGTATATAAGAGGTTAGTTCCATACTGAAAAGTAAGAAGACAGAGAGTGAAGTACACAATGTTCTGGCTGTGTAGCCTCTCCTATTTACTTTTCAGCATGGAATTAACCATTATTCATTGCTTTTGAAGCTGGCTCACTGATACAACTTCCCACTATAACCTAGTTGTATATATATACTGTACATGTAATTTCCTCATGTTATTTGTTATTACTATATTACTTAATAGTAGTAATATTTGTATGATACTTTTGAAAACTGTTTTTAAATTTTGTACTTTCAGATAAAATATACATGCTCATATGGTATTAGTTGATAGTTGTGCTCTCTCACAGGCTATCCCCTTGGTGGGGTGCACCCCACAATATGTGCATCATGGCGATAATGTGAACATAGGATGTTAAAGGTTTTTGTTGACAAACTGTAATTAAAATGGCATCTCAATTCCAAATGTTTACTCTTTTTCTTTTCTTTTAGATTCTGAATCAAAATTTAATCCTCTACCAGATCATCAGCATACTGCCTGTTTAAAAAAAATCTTCATAATTTAATTACTATCTGCTATCTTTTCACAACAATGTGCCATAGGGCCTGTAACATATATTGACCTTCTTTTCGTATAACCCATCTTATCTTTATTTGCCTTGGTTATGTATATATTGTATCCTTAGGAAATCCCCAAGTTTCCTAATGATCATGTGTTGTGTAGATCACATGACAATGTAATTTCACAGAAGTTTTGGGATAAAATCTGAGGTTTCACTGCTTTACTTTTGCAGCTATGTATCACCATGTAGCCATGACAAATACGTAAAAAAGGGATCAACTGTGCTTTCTCTTGTACAAGAGATTGCTACTTATGTAGATTATGGTAAGGTTGTGGAGTTGATGTGTTTGTAATTTCAGAAAGCATTTTACAAGGTGTCACACAAAAGACTTGTTAAAAAGTTATTGTTATAGGTGCAAGATATAATTTGATTCTTTGGATCAAAAAATGGCTGGATGGTAGAAAGAAGAGGTTGATATAAATGGAGTTCAGTCAAACTGAAGTAATGTTATAAGTGAAGTACCTCAGGGCTCAGTGTTAGGATATTTGCTCCTATTGATTTACATCAATGATGCATATGAAGTAATGGTCAATAAATTGCTTAAATTTGCTGATGATATTAAGATCTTGAGTGTTGTTGTCTGATGAGGAGGCTTGTGCTTTACAGAAGGATTTAGGTTATTTGGGTGAGTAAATGATAGATGAATTTTGATTATATTAAAAGTGCAAAGTAATGTATGTGAGTTATTGTAACATAAATTATAATTTTGATGGGAATAATCTTAACGGTGTTACAGATGAAAAGGATCTTGGTATTTTGGTTTATCACTATCTTAATTCATGCAGTATGCTGTTTCTAGTGGTAGAGCAAATAGGATTTTGGGTTGCATTTACAGAAATATTAAAAATAAGTCTAAATAGGTTATAATTCAATTGTATCATTGGTTAGGCCTCATTTGGAGTATTGGTTTGAGTCTTGGGCTACTCATCTTAAGATTCCCTGGGGAGACAGCAGCAAGTTTACAGACTTACAACACTAAAATCTGGAGTTCGATTAACTGTAATGGACACAGTATATTTTCCAATGTGGTTTTGCTCTAACAAAACAAACAAACCTTATTTTATGAAAGACATAGAACTGTTGGAAAAGGTTCAAAGGAGAGATACTTGGATGATACCTGTGATGGAAGGATTGTCATATGAAGACAATTTAAGATCTCAAAATTGCTTCCTTGTTGAAAAAATCAAAGAGTTCGAGGGGATCTGATTAAAGTATTTAAGATTGTTAAGGGAATTGATAGTGTAGATACATTCATCTTTTTTTATACTTAATGGTGAGAATGTGGAACACAAATATACATTTTGAGAGAGTAGGAATCATCTTCAGCTAAAACAGTTTTATTTTTCTGTCCAAGTGGATAGAATGGGTTGCCATCAAGTGTAGTGGATGTAGCATATTTAAGGGAGTTTAAAGGCAGGCTTGGTGATAGAGTAGGAATCATCTTCAGCTAAAACAGTTTTATTTTTCTGTCCAGGTGGATAGAATGGGTTGCCATCAAGTGTAGTGGATGTAGCATATTTAAGGGAGTTTAAAGGCAGGCTTGGTAAATAATTAAATGATAAAAGCTGGCTTTAATTTTCTTTTTATAAAGTTTATTGGATAGGGTAGCATTCAGTGGACCAACAAATCTCTCTCTGTCCTTAAATTCTATGTTATTAACATCCCAGAAATATCAAAAAAGCTTCACATTTTTTTCTTAGATAAGTTTGAATAGTGGAGGTATAAAGTGTGCACTGCTTGCACATATAGCAAGATGAATAAATTAGGTAACTAAAAGCAGGAGTCCAAAAATTTTGCATAAGCAATTTTTGAGTGCTATTAAAAAAATGAAATAATGTGGCATCACAAAACAAAGGATTCTGCCATAAAATTAAAAAGAACCTGTTTTATTGGCTTTTATGCTACATAACAAAATCACGAGTCAACACTGTAACATAAAAATGAAATACAGTTTGTTCATATGAATATTCAAATTATTATTGTTGTCACATCAAGAGTCTGAAGGTAAAATAAGCTTCTAAAATCTACTATGTAGACCAGCCATCCTCAGTTTGTTTTCTATAGACTTCCTCCAGATGGTTTTTGGAAAGGAAGCAGCAGTATAGTTATGAGGGTAATGCAGGCTAAATTTGGGAGTGGTTACCACTTTTGAGTGCAAAATTATCAGTGCCCAATTTTGAAAAATCATGTCATGAAAATGTTAAGCTAGAAATAAAAAAATTAAAAGTAAATAATAATAGTAATAACAAGTATAAGCAAAATTTTTGCTTAGATTTTTTTCTCTGTCTCACCATAAAATCCATCTGTGTTTATGCACATAAATATAATATTTAAAAGTATCTGTTTGTTTTTCATTCAAGTGCTCCCCTACAAACCCCATCTCAATTACTCGACAAGTTTTCACCATGCCTCATTTGTGCTAGATTACTGCCACCCAAATTAATTTTGTGTATTACTCTCTAATAGAATATAGATCTCACTGTGTTCTACCAAGAAAAAAAAAATTCAGGTGCTTCATGAACAAATATTTTTGGGAACCACGGATGTAGACCACTTAGTACTGTGTGCTATTTATAACACAGATTATTAATTACTGTTAATATTTTGAAGTAATAACTTGACTATGTTTTACAGATCTTCAACCTCATGAGGATACATATTCCATATTTGAAAAGATTCTTAGACTGGCTGCCTGGAAAAAGAAGATTTGGGGTTTATCGTTTTCTTCCAATTTTTTTCTTTTGTGGAGCTGCACTTGAATATTCTATGATCCACTGGCATGTTGGGGAAGTGAATTTCTGTAAGTATAAATGCTGTTATTCATAAATGTTTTAACTCATAAACTGACATACTTAATGTTATTGTATATAAATTGGATGACATTTGCCTCCACAGTGTGAGCATCACTACAAATAAATGAGTAAATTGATTGCATGTGAATATGTTTGGTGATAGGCAAGTATATATATATATATATACAAGTTTGATGATTTACAAGTAAAGTTTTCTATTACCAATTGTGTAATTTAATCTTCTTGTAACAATAAATAGATTAATATGTAAATATTTCTGCTTATACACATGTACTGTGTGATATATTCTGTTTATTATTATTATTATATTTCACAATAACATGATAAATTTAAGTGATGACAGCTAATTAAAAGTAGTTGTCATCACCCGAGGTTCTATATTATTGCAGACTATAAACTTTTTATAATGTTTTAAGTTTAGGAAGTGAGCTGGTAGAATTGTTTTGATTTTTTATAACAAAGGTTGTGGCACATTAATCAAAACTTTCAGCACTAAGAAAATTCATGATCTTATTTTTGACTAGATAAAACTTACAAAAGGAAGCTAGCAGCTGAAAAAGCAGCTGAGGAGTTAGCAAAAGAAGAAAACTGAAATTTCCTGCATATGAACCTTAGTATTGTAAGTGTGAAGATAAAAACTATTTTCTGATTTTTCTTTTTAATTGCATTGCTAAAGAAAGAATGGAGAGGTATCCATATTCAGAGATAAATAAGAAGGCTTATAAGAAACTTAAGAAACACTAAAACTTATTTAAGTATAATAAGATATTGAAAGTATAAAACATCAGTTTTATAACTATAGTATGGAGTTGAATACTTCATCAGTTAATAAGGACCTTATGTAGCATGGAATCAAATGCCTTATTAATTAATGAGGGATTTATATAATTGGAGTTAAATTATTCCTCAGTTAGTAGGAGGATTTTTGTAGTATATAATCAAATGCCTTCTCAATTAATCAGGGCTTTATGTAATATAAATCAAATAGTTTATTAGCTATTGGAGTGTAGGGGGCTTTTGTAGCATAGAATCAAATAGCTTCTCAGTGAATGGGGGATTTACATAGCACAGAATCAAATATTTTCTCAGCTAATGGTGGATTTATGTACTGTAAAGCTGGGCAATTAGCTCAATTAGTTTAATACTTATGGACATTGATTAGTACCATGTAAAATAATCAATTAATTGAAATTACAGTTCATTCAGTTAAGACTACAAAGTAATTAACTAATCAAAGTCATTACTATTTTTGATAATTCCTACATTTCAAGTCTCCCGTGAAAGTAATCTATTAGTTGTAGGTAGTCGATTGATGATCCTATTGATTAATACATTAGCAAATTCCACTAATTATCCAGCTGCATGTGATCAATTGATGATCCCGATGGTAATTGAGTACGGGATCATCAATTGATCACATACAGCTGGATAATTAGTGGAATTTGCATAGCAAATTCCACTAATTATCCAGCTGTATGTGATCAGTTGATGATCCCGATGGTAATTGAGTAGCAAATTCCTCTAATTATCCAGCGGTATTAAGTAGTATGGAGTCAAATACTTTCTAAGAGTTATTTCTCTGATCCCACTGCCAAGATTCTATTGCTTCTTGAACCATCCTGATATACTATATAGTAACAAAATTGACTTACTTACTAAAATTTCCAACCTCAGTATTATGCTGCACTTTTGGTAAGTTTCAACCTATATTAATAAAATAAGTACTGTGTTGGAAATATGAACTTTACCTAACATTTCACTGTAATTGTTTTTAACCCTAAAGAAGATTTTTGTAATAAAATTACGCGTAAATAACATTATGTAATGAAGAATTGAATATTTTAGTAGAATTGTGTACAATAAATCATTGTTTATTGAAAACTGAGTTTTAACATTTTATTATGCCCTCTATGTTTTATGAAGGTTGCAGTTAAACATGTATCATTTTGATAAAATAAAACCATCCAGTTAAGTTTCTCCACCTACTTATAAAATCCCTTGGTGGGACAGCATTAAGTCTACAGATTTACAACTCTGATATCCGGGGTTAAATTCCCCATGGTGAACACAACAGATAACCCAATGTGGCTTTACTCTAAAAACAAGCAAACTTAACACGAAAATTTGTAAAAATATCTAAAGGGATACCTCAAAAATGTTTTACCATGACAAAGCTCACATGAGAAAAGTATTAGATATACATTTTTTGTGTTAGAATAAAAAATTACCGATGGGGAGAGAATATGACCTAATTAGTTAAACATTGACTGTTGCACTCAAATTGTTCAACTTATAGTTGGATCAAATAGAAATTTGTTTAGAGCATGGTATAGTTGCTTAAGCTAATTTGATATGGTCTGCCAAACAAGTAAAGAAAGTTGTATTATTTGATTTATGATGACTATAAACTACTTATTTTTGTAACAAGAATTGATTTTTCTTTATTATAGGAAAAAGAAATCAAAATTGTTTGACAAAGTAAAGCAACTAGTATATTTAACAAAAGTGGAAGGTTGTCTTATGCACCAAAGATTCCTCAAATTATTTGGCTTAATGAAAAAAAAAAGTGGATACATTCATAGCAACTGTCACCATTAATAAAACAAATTAATTACAGTGCTACATTTGCATTTGTTTGTTGTCATTTCTTTAAGAACTAGTCAATAACTTCCTTGTAGCCTAAATTTGATGACAAGGAACCCAATTTTCATAATCTTGCCAAAATGTTGTACACTTATAATAAAGTTTTCTTCATTACCAATTCAAGCCATCTCCAAACTTTTATTTCCTTGTAGTTTATCCAAAAACGACAATAATTTTCTATAATAAAACCAAAACTATGTATAGTTTAATCCACCAAAAAATACCAAACTAACATGATGACTAGTTAAAGTTTTGTGAAAGATTAACATATTTTATTGTGTATATGTAAGTGCACCTTTTATTTTGTTGTGTTTCAAATCTGTCACACATTTTATCTATACAATTATCAACAATCTAACCAAGTATTCTTAAGAAATTATTTTTTGATAATTTGATTGTCTCCTATAGATGCCAGCAGGGGTAACATGGCCAAAATACTTGAAGTTTACTGGATCAGCCCTATTTGCAATGCTTGCAGGTGCTCAGGTGGTGCATATGATTTACAGACCTCTAGATGTGAGTGCTTTGAATACTTGGTTGTTTCTACACCATCTACATCATACCAGAAAGATATGAATTTATACTGAAGTATATTTTCTTTACGAACTTGTGATAAAACAACTTAAGAATGCACAAATATACACAGTTGGTGGATGTTTTGATGTAATAACTTTGTGATGTGTAACTTTCAGCATTGAATGTATGCACTAAATGTTATATTAAATAACTCAGTGGTAAAAGCTGGTCATTTGTTTATTTGTTAACACTGTTAGAATGTCTGTGTCATTTATTTTTATAACATAACATAATGTTTAAGAACAACAAGGGACCTATTGGTCCATCCTGTCCTATAAACTAAACTAAATAAACTTTTGTGTAATCTATCCTTGTACATAATTTCAAAATTTCTCTATGATATAAAAACTTAAGTGGAAGTATTATATAGAATGACTAAGGCTTTTCAACTTTAAGTTATTGTGGATATTTCAAATGTAATTATAACTTCATTTCAAACTGTTTTTATGCTGTTGAAATTGCTTGATTTTCATATCAAAATGTACACTTATTTACTGTCTTCGTTGATTATTTTTTATTTCAGGACCTAGAAAAACTGATAGAAGAGGAAAAACAAAGACAAAGAGAAGAGAAGAGTAAAAATGACTTAATTAGAAAGTAGATACTAGTTGTTTTACCATAGTCATTAAATAAATATTTGTATTTTTATGTGCTGTATGTGTATTTATTAATGTTGTAGAGGAAACATAAGAAAAGGAAAATGCATCTTATTACTATTTTACTGTATTTATGTTTAATTTCATTTTGCAACCTCTTGGTATTATGAACAGGATTAATGAAATTATTAATGATACTCTATAAAAACATCAAGAGTAGGCTCTATTTAAATATAGTAATTTTTAAAAGTTTCACTAAGGTTAGCTAAAAGAACTTTTTATTTATATAGTTTGCTCTTAAGTGAAAGTTTGAGAGTGGTTTTTATATACCAACAAGAAAAACAGATGTGATGTGAAGTAATTGGAAACTTAATAATGGGAATATAATAATTTATTTTTGTGTTTTTCTAAGAGTAAGGTTTGGGGAAAAGGGACCAGGATGATCAAAAGAAAAAAATATTTATGGGTAATTGTAAAAAAAGTTTGTCTTACTGGCTGAGGAGAAGGAAGAACAGAATAATGATTCTGAGCATTTTTGTTATAAAGCTGGCTGGATAAATACACAGAGAAGTGATAGAAAAATTAGGACTAATGTTTGATTATCTGGTTTTAAGGTTCAGGATGTGGTAGATAAGTAGTTCAATACCAGAAACAAGGAATGACAAGTCATAGGAAATATTAAGAAGGTGCAAACACAGGTTCTTGTCAAAGGATTTAAGACAAAGATTGTGAAGTTTTATTCTGTTTTTAATTTTGAACTAACTAACAGTGTAGCAGGAATTTGTGTTAGAAAGCACATGTATTTGATTTGAGAAACCTTGAAAATCTTTTGGTTCACTCTATTAAGTACTGCCATGGTTACACCCAAAAATGACCGAAATCTGCTCCATTTTAACCTTTTATATAAATATGTGTCTTATAATTGAAAAAGATGTGTCAACTCCAGAAAGTATTTAAATAAAATTTAACAATTTCCAACAGCTACTTCTTAGAAGACAATATAACCCATTCCTTCCTCAGTGTAGTTTAATTCATTCATTTTGAAACAGGCTAACAGTTGTCCATTAATATCAACAAATAAATCCACTTCGATAAAATGGGTCAAAAGCACCAAAGTAGGCACATTATTGTTTTTAGATATGGAGGCATTGCACCAGCACCACCTGGTGAACAGCAACATTCCTTACTGGTGGAGGATTTTGGTATATTGCATAGCTCAGACATCTATAAAGGTTTGCATTCTGTTTTGTGATGGATTGACAATTTGAATTTCATAAGAACATTTTATTCATTACAGAAAAATACATTATTTGTGCACCATAAAAAACACGTTTCTTGATAAGGGGAAAACAACTGAGCGAATATCCATGGTATTTCTTTGTATTGAGGCTACATACTCAAATTACACATTAAACGGTACCTCCTTTACTGAAATATGTATTTTGTATCTTTTGAGCTCACAGAACAATTCAGGGGCGTATTGAAGAAAAACATATAACGCATGAAAGCGTAAATTACCATATGCGTTTAATATTTTTCCTGTACTGTCGACCACTTGTTCTACGTATATACATATATATAAGATAGAGGATGTTAAACATTTGTATAAATGTATATATAATTCATAAAAATGTGTTTGGAATTACACAAGTAATTCAAGATATAGAGATTACATTACACTTCTTTTGATAATCTTTCTGAGATGGAAACAACTATAAATAACTGTAAATTAATTTACATTGTATTCAAATTACTTTAGGCTTTGGTCCAGTTATTTTCCCTAACTAAAAACGTAGGACACATTGCTCAGACAGTGACATGTTTAACTTTTCCATCCCGCAAACATCCAATAGCGCATTTACACATCTTAGTACAGTTGAGTGCTGCCTTTGAGCATTTGGAGTATTTTGGTAGCTTTTCTTGAGTCCCCTGTTAGGCCAATCGTAAATTTCAAGACTTACAATGCTAAAATCCGGGGTTAGATTCCTCATGGTAGACAGAACGTAGATAGCCCATTGTGTAACTTTCTTCTAAAACAATACTACTCTAGTTGCAATGATAATACATTAATTCCTGACATGAGTTACCAGCTTTGGGCATTATGATCCAGCTCAATCACTAAGACACGGTAGGTTTTGGGCCTTAATTAGTGACTGTCCCCCAAAATACTCTGTCATCTGTGTGTGTGCTGAATAAAGGCTTCTTTTGTTGGGGAATGAAATCTGCTATCTATCCCTTCTTTATTATCATATTTTTTTCTTGCAGTATTGACTCTTCATCGTATCTGATCTAGTCATACTGCAGCACAACATATCATTTGAGAAGTGCTAAAGTATCATCGTCAACAATCTTGCGTGTGATGAACAAATTGAGGAAGGCCATTGTGACGTATGAGATCTAGGCACTTTTCCTTCTTCTGCAACGGAAAGCAGGAGTAGGGTCACATTCAGTGAAGCTAGGGAACATTGAGTAGTTCTTTACTTTTTCATAACCAAAAGCCAAGGCAATGTCACATTCTGCAAAGTATTTGAGGTGATTTCCGTTGCTAAATGCAACCCACAACTCACTAACTGACAGCCTCTCAAAAAATAATTAAAAGTATATCAGTACCTGGTGTGCATAATAGGATCTTGTTATGATCCCTATAGGCAGTATGAGGCAGCGGGCGAGTATCAATCCTTTCATGATTACATGAAATAAGTGATGACATATTACCAATCTGCATAGAACACCTTAACCATTTGTGGCCAAATTTTCCTTTTCCTCTGTTTAAAATATCTCGGGCCGAGATTTTCGGCGAGGAATTGGAATTCCCCGGACGTATTGCAGTCTACGTGGAAGAATCCAGGTCAATTGTACTGGATTGATCCTGCAGGATTTATTCTCACTCTAGTACCCTTTCTTTATTTTTCTCTGATAGTTGTCTTTAAGGTGTTAAGGAGGGACCAACATAGTGCATGCTCGTTACTTGTATTAAAGATGCGTTAACTTCCTAAAACGAATTGATTTACTAGCTTAGATAACGTTTAATTACGAATAATTATAAAAGAAAGTTATACCTTAATTTATTCTCACTATTTTTTCTTTCTCATACATTGAAACTTTATTTTCAACCCTAACCTCATTCTTTATTGTAATTAATATTTAGGAGTAGGTGCGAAAACTTTTCCCGATATTATACTGACTCAAAGAAATTTAGTATTTTCATGAAATAAACTTATTTTCCATTTTGATGTTTGGAGGAAGAATTTTCATCAAAAGACTCCTTACGAAGATTTCTGAATTTTAGTATTTGTTTGTTATAGAGCAATGCCATATTAAGCTATCGCGGGGAATCAAACCCCGGATTTTAGCGGTGTAAGTCCGTAAACTTACCATGGTCCCATGGAGGACGGGGACCTAAATTTAGTTTTTCGCTTCAAAAGATGAAGGGAATTTGATAACTTGTTTGTTTATAATTAAGCGCAAAGCTACACAATGGACTATCTGTGCTGTGCCCACCACGGGTATCGAAACCCGGCTTTTAGCATTGAAAATCCGCAGACATACCGCTGTGCCATTGGGGGGGAGGGCGATTTAATAACAATAAATTATAAAAAAAACTCAATGGAAAAATACTTAAAAAATAACTTTTTTAAAAGTACTGATGTTCTTAAAAGTAAAAATCATCAGTTTGATGTACCAATAGGAATTTCTGTTAGTTAATTTGAATGTTCAGCCAAAACGTTTTTATTTCCTAAACTGATAATCTTCTGCCGAGATCTGACAGAAGATATTTCAAAAATCAAGTGTTCCTGGCAGCAATATCTTTATTATTAGGCTAGCCAACCTAATCTAGACGTTTATTCGTAACACATGTTGTCCATTCTGGTTTATTTTAACAATAATATTTTTTAATTTAGGGGCTGGGTGTGGCCCAGCGGCTAGTGTGCCTCAATATGAATCCGACAATCCCTGATTAACGCTCCATTGTCGTAAAAACAAAAATATTTCTCTCTCTCTCTCCACACTTTGATGTCGTGGGCGTACTATAAGAGTGACGGTCAAATCCCATTATTCGACTGGAGTAGCCCAAGAGTTGGCGATGGGTACTGTTGACTAATTGCCTTCCGAAGAGTATATCAGCTTGAAATTAGGGACGGTTGGCACAGTTAGCCCTTGAGCAAATATTCGACACAGACCATCCATTTTAGTTTAAAATTCAAACTTTTATTCATGTTGTACATATTTTTGAAATATCCACGGCATGAGTAGAATAAGCCCTTGCATTTTTGTGTGAAATATATATATATTTATTTATTTTTTACTATAAATGGAAGATACGTTTTTTCATAGACCAAGTGACAGTGCAATGAAGCATACTAAGAACGTTTTATATACATCTGTCTTGTGACAACATTAAATATTCGCTACAAAATTTACCTTTCACCTGATCATCTTTTTTTTTACTTATTGCCTGAAACGAACTGAACAGCTATCTATACGTTTTTCATTTTTACTTTATAGATTTCATTCAATCCCCCTAGTTTCTGAATACGCTAGTGTATAGCACATGAACGCATATTACTGTGACTAAACGATGTTCGTCCGAACAAAGAAAATCGCGATCCCCATTCCTGCAATTCGTTATTCATATAGCCCATTATCTAATGTAATACGTTCACAAAAATGTAACACCATGAAATTAAATACGTACGTGTCCGCTTGAAGCTCAATACATTGCTTGGCATAATGACGATTTCCGGGAAATTCACTTGCGTTATAATCAAATGTCACATTTAGAAGATATGCCTATAAAAGTAATCGCTTCAATCTTCCTGTCTCTTAAGCCTACGGAAACCTTAATTCCTGAAGAGAAATAAACCGCAACTGAACACTATGAAACTTAGAAGTTTTGCTAAATTTTCTTCGAATTTAGTGTTCCATACAGCTATTTTCTACTTTTTGATGAGTAGCTTTTATGTACTGTCTGAAACTGTAAGTATTGTATCAAAGTATGCCAGTTCTAATTACCGAAAAAACAAAATACTGAACGAAAGTTCCATAAAAACAATAAATGGTATTAGCCGAATTGAATGTTTAGATCTCTGCCTAAAAACGAAAGGATGTCAAGCTTTTAATTTTCGCCCGGGTTTATGCAGTCTTCTGAATACCAGCTTGTGCCAGAGGAAAGGACTAAGTTTACAAGAGGCTCCTGGTCATTGTTATTATGACTTGGAAAGTGTAAAGTCAAGAGAAGTATGTGAAAGACAAAATTCCCTAAAATGTTGTTTTGATGTTTTCCGTACTTTAATTTTGAATTGTATGATAATTATATTGCTTATTTAACAACTAATTTAAACGATATTTAAAAATCTACTACAGTCACAAACTTAAAGTTTATTTGGGATAATAATGTGAGACCAGCTCATATTTCTACTAAGAAATTTCTTTATTGTGGGTCAGAGAGGCGAAATAGTATTTTCTTAAGTTTTGTAAGATATATTCTAATATCTCTTCTAAATATATTCACACCACGTGAACCACCTTTAAAATATATAACATCTAAACACAGCTAATACAATTTATTTGTGTTTTTAAGTTGAGAAATACGTGAGAAATTCTTGTTCAAATTCGTCATACTTTAACAGTGTGCTGAAGTGAGGGTTTATTTGTTTGTAAATAAGCACAAAGATACACAATGGGCTGTCTGTGCTCTGCCCACTACGGGTATCGAAAACCTGTTTCTAGCGTTGTAAGCCCGCAGACATATCACTGTGCCATTGGCTTGAAAGTAAGGGAAAGATATCTTTATTTACTACAGAAATCAATGGGGGTGTCAAATTTGGCCGAGTGGTCAAAGTGACTGGATTTTGAATCCGCGGGCTTGTGGTTCATGTCCCGTTTACTTATAAAACCCATGCGGCTGTGTATGATGTGTGCTGTAAGAGTAAAAGTCAAATTGTACTATTCGATCAGAAAAGAGTTCGCGGTGGGATCTGTTTGCTATCTGCCTTTCCTTTAGTCTATCAATTCATTATTAGACACGACTAGGTCAGAGACTACATTTATAACCGTTCCAGAGGGAGAGAAACCAGCAACAGCAACGTAACCTACCCGTCTATCCTTAATAGTCGAATAGAACCTACACCTGAAAGTGCGGAGCGTATTTAGCGACATATTGTTTGGTTGAATCTTGGATTTTCCGTAACTAGCCCGAAATGCTAAAACTTAGGCCAATTCTGCCTGGCTCTCTATATTCTTTAAATAATTTTAAAGTGGCCAATTAAGGAAATAAATTGAAATTAAAATTATTCCGAAAACTTAGATAGAGAAAGTTAACTCAAAAGAAATACCCTTAACAGATTTAGATTCAGCAGCTGCGCTATGATGAAATTATTTGTCTCTCTTTTCGAAGCAGTGGCGTAAGATAAAAGGGCCTGACAAAATTAAGATAAAAGGGCCTGACAAAATTAAGAATTGCCGACAAGAAGAATAAATGTAAAGGTCCCAATTACTTTTTATGCAGGTGGCCCATCTTTTGTAAGTCACTGCTTTAAAGATACTTGGCCCGGCATGGCCAGGTGGTTAAGGTAATCGACTCGCAATCTGAGGGTCGCGGGTTCGAATCCCCGTCACACCAAACATGCTCGCCCTTTCAGCCATGGGGGCGTTATAATGTGACTGTCAATCCCACTAGTCGTTGGTAAAAGAGTAGCCCAAGAGTTGGCGGTGGGTGGTGATGACTAGTAGCCTTCCCTCTAGTCTTACACTGCTAAATTAGGGACGGCTAGCGCAGATAGCCCTCGTGTAGCTTTGCGCGAAATTAAAAAAAACATTAAAGATAGTCTCAAATCATCACTTTAATGTTAAGAGAACTTCATAAAGATAGAACAAAGAACTGGAAATTTAATTATCAATTAATATTTTATTCTTACTTTAGTAATACGGCTGATCAAAAATTTTTTTAGTCATGAAAGAATAATTATGTAAGTATGATTGACAGTTCTAGAAATCTCGTGCAGTTTCGAAGGGCCAGCATTATTTGGATTACATTTATACGACATACGTTGTTTTTGAGATGCATTTACTTATAAGTAAGTGATAGATATTGTATAAACGTTTACTGTATGCGAATTCAAGTTATATAATACGAAATGAAAATACTTGCATTAAACTTTTTTTCCCATTACGTTAAGACAGTAGTCTAAATTTGATGTGGATTAAGTGGAGTGCTTTTTGAGTCGTCAAGATATAAAATTAACCCACAAACTATTGATTTCTTTATATAAAGTTCATCACCGGTTAAGTCCGCGTATTGCATCTTATTAATTAATTATGGATTGTCTGTCACAATACTCAGTGTACAGTTTGTTTGTTTGTTTGGAATTAAGCACAAAGCTACACAATAGGCTATCTGTGCTCTGCCCACCATGGGTATCGAAACCCGGTTTCTAGCGTTGTAAGTCCGCAGACATACCGCTGTGCCACTGGGGGCACTCTGTGTACAAAATTGGATGAACTCACCCACTTTCAGTGTAAAATACACGGAAAAGCCTAGTGGTAATTAGTGCAATTATGTGTAATATTGATGGTGTTTTTGTTTACATTTTTGAATGACTCAGGTACTATTAAGATAAGAAATCCCAGGAATAATGGTATTTTTATTTAATTGTTTTGTATGCCTCTTATTTATCAAAGATCTTGTAATAAACGAAGTCATAGATCTACAAGCAACTTGATGCACAAATAGTTTAGGAAAATCCGATGAGGCACATATGGGTCCCATTATTAACTCTAGGAAAAAACATCTTTTCGTTAGAGAGTAATTACCGTACAGCGTTAGATACATTAGGTTTTAATTACTGTTTTTTTTTGGTAATGTAGGCATCAGGCCCGCTCTGGATGACGTCATATTGCAAGGAGAAAGGGTTGTGTTCTCGTCGCTGCGAAGCTGGTAAAGTTAAATTTACTGTCTTTTGTTTGTTTGCATTAAGATATTGTGAGAAGAGTCATGTGTTTTATGAAGCAACCGATTCTTGGTATCTTTATATAATGAACTTACGTGTTAGCTTTAGTATGATATTATAAACATATGAAACGTTACCATAAATGTGATGTAAAAATAACTCGATGAAAACTTCTCTGACAAGAGAGAATGGCTTTTCTCCTTCCCAGAAAACAAAGCATTATTTCATGAAATAATATCTAACATGGATAAACGAAGCCAGACGTAAATAAAATGAGTGACATTAGCTAGTGATATCACATTTTAAAAACAGGTGTAGGAAAAATTATCTTAGAATCAAGTTTTGGATTTAAATAGAAATTCTTTTGAAAGTTTGTAGTTCTTCGGAAAATGTACTTGCTCTATCGGAATTTCTTATGAATAAATTAGCACTATGAATGATAAAGGTGTTAGGAAAATTTTCTATCGGCTGTGAATGTAGATTAAACGATTTTTCCCCTTCTTACTGATAAATAGTACTATTTAATACAAACAAACATTCAGTATTTTGAAAGTGGACAAAGGTAAACACAAACTATGAGAAACTTAGAAATATTCTCTAAGTTTTCATCTCAAGCCCAACCGGACTGCGCTATTTAGAGGGCCTAGGCCACTGTCATTTGGAAACTCTATAAACTTTTTAGTAGAATAGAAACATAGTTTGTACTTCGAAGACAATAAAGTAGAATCAATAGATTTTGAGTAAAGTGGTGTGACCCCCTCAATTTAACTTACCTCCGATTTTAATAGCTTAATAGGTTTCTATTTTTTTATTTTCGTAGTTGTGCCTATGAAGTATCTAAATGAACCATGTGTTGACGATGCTGAGTGCAAACCTAGATCAGGAGCGCGCGCCATCTGTCGGAATAATCACTGCAAATGCGAAGATGGTTTTTGGATTGAAAATAGAACAAAATGCACAAAGAGTAAGTTTATATTTTGCAGAAATTATATTGCATTCTTATTTTTCTATTTTCTTTTATTTACTTAATTTAATTATCAAATTGTCATGGCGAAGCCTATTTATCATTTTTTTAAATATTAAGATGGAAATGAAAAGTGTGCTTTTTCAAAACTCTTTAATAGCCACAATGAAGCAATAAATAACTAAAAATAATTTAAAATAGATTTGCCCGTTATTTAATGAAAAATAGTATATAAAACTACTATTAAAACAGAAAATCAGTCGCCATGCCTTATTCTGCATTTCATTATGTCTGCTAAATAAAATATTGGTACTTTCTCTTTCTCTAAAGTCCACTCATTTAAAAGTGAAGACGCGCTGGTGAAGAAGCTAAAATTTAAGTTATCAAAACATGTAAAACAAGTCATTCACGTTCACGAGCATTCACATATCATAGTGATATTAAAAACAAATAATCCTCTTGCAAACCAAGGGACAATTACTACCCCCTCCCCCGACTGATTCATCTAAAAATCACTTTTCGATACCTGTGGCGGCAGTTAGAGTAGACCGAGAGCTGGCGGTGGGTAGTGTTGACTAGTTGCATTCCCTAAATTAAGGACAGCTAGCGTAGATATCCCTCAAGTAACTTTACATAAAATTAAAAATCTAAACAAAAAAAAAAACATCAATGAAACGGTGCATGTTTTTTCTTTCTTTGTAGTAGAAAAGCTAGAAGCTTAGAGCTTCTATATTTGATTTAAATACATGTATTATAATAAGCGATTATACGTAAACATTTTCATCACAAAAGTTTAAAAAGATATTGGTGAAAAAATCAACACACAAACTGAATCTAGTTTTCTATTGGGCAGCAGTGTAATGTGAAATATTATGTTTTATCAAGTTATTTCTACATAATTATGTATAAATGTACGTTTGTTTATTTATATAAGCTATTTAAAAAAAGCTTTTGTTTTGAATTTTTTATAAATCAAAATGTATTTGTTGGTTTGTTGTAAAGCGCAAAGCTACACAATGAGCTATCTGTGCTATGCCCACTTGATATTCTTATGTAAATGTTCGTAATCCCGTCACCTCAATGTCAGAATGAAGACAGTGACCGAACTTAAGAAATCAAAATATGTTTTATATTTTACTAAAGAATTGTTTCAGTTCTGAAAAAGATATGATAATTGTGTATTAAAAACAACTAATCTCACTCATTTCGTTTCCTTATCTAGTCTGTAGTTATTTTCCGTGTCCATAATTAGGTTTTTATTTCATTGCAGTATATCATAACTTATAGTTTTCGACTGGATTTTCTTTCAGTCCCTTTTCCTGGCTACGTCAGATACAATACTCACTACTACAATGTCTCGAATGTGAAACTAAAACATCGAGATGCAGAGATCCATTGCCGAAATCAGGAGAGTGGCTTGGCTAAAGTGGGAGATAGAAACATCTACCACTTCCTTTACGATATGCTGGTCAAACACAACGCCACGACCGCGTGGGTGGATGTAACGGATGACGTTAGAGCGAACAAAGTCAAGGTGCTGGGAAACAGTTTACCTAACATTGAAATTACACGCCATTGCACTGAGCTGAAAGTGAATGCAAAGGATGAAAACGTGGGAGAAGTAAAATGTGGTATGAAGAACACTTTTCTGTGTCAGTTTAAAGGAGAAAACTGAAATTATTTCAGTAAAATTCCTGATAATCTGATTGGGGTACTACAAGCTAAATAATCAAAACCTTGTAATTTATCAGGGGCGTCGCCAGGAAGGATTTGAGGGGCGAATAATGAAACCCGTTTTGGAAAAAGAATAAACATTAATTTCACGAGCCGCCATATTTTATTGCAGGTTAACAAGGAAACCATAACGTATTCGAATACGCTAAACAGCCAGAGGTTCCGTTCCTCAGGACAGTGTAAAAGGCAAATACCGTACCGTTCTACACCGTACTGACTAGGCAAACCCCCACACTGTAAAATCACGTTCTGACAAAGATAAATCCTTCATATTTTCATTGAACTTAGTGTAAATAAGCACTCTTCAGAAGGTTTTGGGTGTTTGTTCACAGTGACACAATCCTAGCTAGTTCGATACAATACTTAAACTCAAGGATTCAAATGACAAAGCGTGTCTACCTTATATTATATAATATAGTGCAAAACGATTGTTAAAAAAAACAAAGATTTACATGTGTATAATTGTGACGTACACATAAATTTTAATTAGGTAATGAATAGATAGCGTTCAATTTATTTTTAAAACTTCCATGAATATAATTTCAACGTAAAGATGCACCATGAACAGAAACGAACCCCCTAAGAAAATCCTGGTGACACCCATGCTAATTACCTGACTATGATAAGTGTAAGTGTATAAAATCTGTTATGTTGAGAAAATCAATATTTGTTTTTTTTTTTTAACTGAGCCCGGTAAATATCTCTCAAAGAATTATTATCGATTTTACTAACTTTATAAACTATTTAATAAGTTTGTTGAAACATCACATTATGAGTTTTTTTATTTGACAAGATGACTCTTTTACAGCTTATACAAAGAAGTTTATTAGTTGTCTTAGGCTGAATTTTAAATTAATGTGAATTTTGTTATTGCATCAGTGCTTAAAACACTGTAATTCAGGCAAACGGTACGCATCACTTTATTACGAGGAAAATCTGACGGCTAGACGTTGAACCTGGTGAATGTAAGTTTGACAGAATGATGAATTCATAAGTATGTATATAACAGACGCACGTGCACACATACATATAGATAGTTACACAAAAATATATAGAGATATTGATACACAAAAACAGATATATAAATATCCACACAAAACAGATAGATATTCAGATAAACAAATAGCTATAGAGACACACAAATATATTTAGGTATGTAGATAGACACAAACATAGATAAACAAAAAGCTATAGAATCACACAAAAC
This sequence comes from Limulus polyphemus, assembly GCF_000517525.1. Lineage (NCBI taxonomy): Eukaryota > Metazoa > Arthropoda > Merostomata > Xiphosura > Limulidae > Limulus > Limulus polyphemus. The sequence goes on from NW_013666445.1 coordinate 267,948, forward strand.
AGATAGATATTCAGATACATAAATAGCTATAGAGACACACAAATATATTTAGGTATGTAGATAGACACAAACATAGATAAACAAAAAGCCATAGAATCACACAAAACAGATAGATATTCAGATAAATAAATAGCTATAGAGACACACAAATATATTTAGGTATGTAGATAGACACAAACATAGATAAACAAAAAGCTATAGAATCACACAAAGCAGATAGATAGCTAAATAGATAGGTTTAGAGTCACAACCACAAAAGAGGAAGATAAATAGTAGCTATATCGTATTTTTAGTACTTTCAAAGTTGTTCTTTTCCTTCAAAGACCGACAATCCCTTATTGCACTTGAACGTCTAGTACCACTGATTCTGTGTTCTACACAATACTGTTCTGAAGAGCTATGTCAATTTTGTATATTACCATACCGATTGAATATTTACTTGGAGCATTATAAGTCACTGGTCATAAATACTTAGTTGAAATAATTAGAACAAAAATCCGTAGATTTTATGAACAAAATCTGTCTGGAGTGTAGGAGTGAACAATGTTTTCTTATCTGTGCTGAGTGGCCTGATGAAAGATTGACGCCCTCCACCTCTACTCTCCAGGTAGGTGTACGCCCTCCACCTCTACTCTCCAGGTAGGTGTCGTTTATAATAACTTTAAATCCAGTGCAATGTGCTCTGCTTAAGCTTCATATAGAATAATAACAACATAACAGATATCCAGATATTACAAGATATTTGTATAGCCCACTAATTCTCGTAGGCTTCATAATAATCAGTATCTTGTCATTAGATATGTGAAACCAACGTTCTAATATGGAAATGCAAAATTTACAAATAAGACTACTTAGAATTAAAAACAGTTCTAGTGTAACCTATTTTAACTGTAATAACAAGAGGATCTGAGTTTGGACAAGAGCTGTTGTTTTTTAAATTTTCGAATGCCTTCAAGCCTAAGGATTTATTAGATCCCATAATCTTTGAAAAACGCATTTACTTAATTCAACTAGAAGATCTTATGCGATCTGGGAACAACACACTGTGAAAAATGAGACTGGGATTTTATTTATTCATATTTTACTCTAGAAGACTTCTTTTTCTTAAAACTTTGTGTATCTACGATCTATAAACACCTTTGTTGCACATAAAAATGTAATAAAACATACAATTTTGTCATTGTCATTCTGTGTGAGTGGTGTCTTTTAACCAAGCGATTCTGTGTTAGTTTCGTACAAAATCACTTCATCTTCTAGAACTTTTTGTTATCCTAACGACTGCGATTGAATGCACGTGAAAAGAGACACACGAAGGATAGAGTATACACTCATTAATGTACATATACTTATAAACACACCAAATACAAATTAGTTTCGATAACGTTTTTAAAGAGCTTTATTACTGGCAGTGAAGTAAGCATTTTGTAAAGTTGTTTTCTTTCATTATTGACCGATGGTTCACTGCATATTAAACCATACGTATATATATATTCATATTTTCTTCTATTTGAAATTGTTTGAACTATGGCTGCTCCACAGTTTTCATGACAACTGAATTCGAGCAAAAAACAAAACGGAATTACCTAATAAAGACAACTTGTTAGTTGTATATTATATTGTTTATAATAGTCGTGTTAATCATGTACTATGTTTAATTTGTGATGTATACATTTTCAGTGCCAAGAACTGTATTTAGGTTTTCTTCAATTACTATTCAAAACTGTCATTGATCATATTTTTTATATATAAAATGTACAGATATTTACATTCTAGAAATCGCAGAAGATACAATCGATCAAGGACTACACTTCTTCAGAACCAAATAGCTTAGAGCACTTTAAAAAAAAATTCTCATAGGGAAACAATTAACCTAAAAGGGTTAGCCTTTTACTGCCGACAGAGGGAAAGTATAAACCAAATTATGTGTCTTGGTGACCATCACGTGTATGAATGAGAGCTTGTTATATTTTTGTTTAAGTTATGTGTCTTGGTTATCATGACGTGTAGGAATGAGAACTTGTTATACTTTTGTCTAAGTTATGTGTCTTGGTGACCATGACGTGTAGGAATGAGAACTTGTTAGATTTTTGTATAAGTTATATGTCTCGGTGACCATTACGTGTAGGAATGAGAACTTGTTATATTTTTGTCTAAGTTATATGTCTTGGTGACCATTACGTGTAGGAATGAGAACTTGTTATATTTTTGTACTAAGTTATATGTCTTGGTGACCATCACCAGTATGAATGAGAGCTTGTTATATTTTTGTTTGAATTATGTGTCTTGGTGACCATTACGTGTAGGAATGAGAACTTGTTATATTTTTGTTTAAGTTATATGTATTGGTGACCATCACGTGTAGGAATGAGAGCTTGTTATATTTTTGTTTAAGTTATGTGTCTTGGTGACCATCACGTGTATGAATGAGAACTTGTTATATTTTTGTATAAGTTATGTGTCTTGGTGACCATTACGTGTAGGAATGAGAACTTGTTATATTTTTTATTTATTTATATCACAACTTGTACCGCTGGATGGTATATGATCACAAGGCCCCATTCTGAGACTTCATGGTTAACAATATACATAACTCATTACCACACGAGTTTACGAGAGATCCATTAATAGGGTCAAATACTTCGACTATAGGTCAAATCACCCTTTCAGTGTAAAGATGGGTATCATAAACTGATGGCTTTCTAGAATAAACAAGATTTATAATACTCAAGATGCAAAAAAAGAAAAAAAATGAATAAAAATACATCACTTCAATCCTCCTCTTGATAACACATATACCGAATCTTTGATAAAGTAGAAAATAAGAAAGATAAATGCGAAGAATAAGTAGGAAACAAATTATAAGCATACAAAGATATATTACTCTATATTAAAGATCTCTCTTAAAATATACAAGGAGTAATTATATACATACAGCATAAAGTCAGAACAGTATTCATAAACCACAACACATTATGAGTGCAGTTAGCGTACACAACACCACCAATACAAGGAGTAATTATATACATACAGCATAAAGTCAGAACAGTATCATAAACCACAACACATTATGAGTGTAGTTAGCGTACACAACACCACTAATACAAGGAGTAATTATATACATACAGCATAAAGTCAGAACAGTATTCATAAACCACAACACATTATGAGTGTAGTTAGCGTACACAACACCACTAATACAAGGAGTAATTATATACATACAGCATAAAGTCAGAACAGTATTCATAAACCACAGCACATTATGACCGTAGTTAGCGTACACAACACCACTAAACACTTGTAAATATGGACTCCAGTACATTGGAGAAACAAAACGATAAACAGAAGTTAGACTCCAGGAGTATCGTACACATAGAAGACTCTGTGGTACTTGTCTTTCTGAAACAGCCCGTCACGTAAAACGCTAACATATTGGGATAAGAACCACACTTAGGAATCCAACAAAATAAATTTTCTGCTCCCAGCTTTCTTATAATACACTCCATCCAAAAACTTAACGTATAAGTTAGCATAACGTGGACACCACCCCAATATTTGTTTCACAGCTGAGAGAACAACAACAACAAAAACAGTTTTTATGAAGGTTTAGAGCATTATATTAAACAATTTTGGAGCCTCACCACGTCGTTACAGTTCATATCGCCACGTTCTGTCATGCTCTAACTGATGACCATATATCTTGATAATAGCCCTGTAGTGTAGCTTCCATTACAAAAGGCTCCGTCTCAAGGCTGTCATGTAGAAAGCACACCCCATCCTCCATTCAGCGTTCCATATTCTACTTAGTAAAGGAGGACGATGGTTTCCCATCGCCCGTTTCAAGAGTCAAATCGCGCATAAACCTGTTCTATATGACTTCATTAATAACTACTATTTGCATCTTATTCATACTGAAACTCTGTGTTATCATTAGCCACCATCATTTTATCATTCAGGTTTAAGCTGTGTGTCATCATTAGCCACCATCATTTTATCATTCAGGTTTAAGCTGTGTGTCATCATTAGCCACTATCATTTTATCATTCAGGTTTAAGCTGTGTGTTATCATTAGCCACTATCATTTTATCATTCAGGTTTAAACTGTGTGTAATCATTAGCCACTATCATTTTATCATTCAGGTTTAAACTGTGTGTTATCATTAGCCACTATCATTTTATCATTCAGGTTTAAACTATGTGTAATCATTAGCCAATATTATTTTATCATTCAGATTTAAGATGTGTGTTATTATAAAAAATATTTGTAGAGAGAAAAAAAATACAAAAAAATTATTATTAATTTTTATTAGGTATGAAATTTTTGACTGATAGAGAAAAATAAATACATAGGAAAATGAGAGTTTGAGAAAATAATAATGTAGATCGATACCTGAATTAATAATGTAGAGAAATAGAAGCATTAATAAAAATTTGAATAATAAAACTTTACAAACTTAATTACAAGTTATTCGGAAGTTTTTAGAGACGCTCGAAGGTCAACAATGCCAGGATGGAGATTGATGCCATTCGACGTTACAGTATTTAACAGTGCTATCCAGTAAGCTTCTTTAATTTCCTTGTTTCTGTTTGATGTAAAATTTGTCTCTATACCTGTCAGTATCATGTCATCAATAGAGTGGTCAGGCATGTTGAAATGCTCTGCAACCGGAAGTTCATTGTTGAAGATTTGTGGTTATTAAATCGCTCCCGTATAGTTGTTTTAGTTTGGCCTACATACTGGAAGTTGCATTTTCGGCACTGGATTAAGTAAATAGCATTTTTTTGTAGTGCAGGTTATGGGTTTATTGATTTTGAGCTGTCTTTGGTTGTCTTTATCAGAGAAATTGTTAGTCTGCTGCATGAACATACAGGTTTGACAACGTTTGCCATTGCAAGGATAACTTCCACCAGGTGTCGCATTAAAGTTAACTTTGGCATGCACTAACTGGGATTTCAAAGTCTTATTTTCCTAAAAGAAGCAACAGGAACTTCCGTAAAAATAGTTTTTAGTCTGTCATTAAGTTGAAGGAGATAAAAGTGCTTTTTCAGTATCCGGGGTAGGTTTTTTAATTTTGGGTGATATGTGATAACTAGTGGAACACGAGAGGAATTTGTTTTAGTTGACTGTTTCAAGGCAGATACACGTGGAATATTGTTAGCTTTGTCAACTTGTTGAATCACAGTGTTTTGTTTATACCCTCTGTCGGTCATAGTTAATTTCAAAGAATCAATGTGACGATCATAGTTCTTTCTGTCAGAGTAGATTTTATTTAATCTATGTGCTTGACTGAATGTAATATATCGTTTGGTGTGTGGAGGGTGACAGCTTTGAAAATGTAAGTATTGTGGTCTATCAGTCGGTTTACGGTACAAATCAGTATGTAGAAAACCATCTTTTAATGTCAGGTTTACATCTAAAAAACTTATTTGAGTAGTGGAATAATCTAGAGTAAATTTAATAGAAGTGTGGAAAGAGTTTGCATGTGTATAGAAAGATAGTAAGGAGTCTTCGTCTCCTACCCAAATGAAAAAAAAAAGTCATCTATGTATCGTTTCCAAATGTTTGGTTTGTCTGTATAACTTTCCAATAGTCTCGTCTCTAAGTTTCCCATTTTCATTGGCATAGTTTGGTGCCATCTTGGTCCCCATAGCTGTGCCTTTTGTCTGAGTATAGAATTCATTTTTAAATTCAAACTCGTTAAGTGTAAGAACTAGTTTAGCTAAGTCTACAATAGTCTGAGTGTTGGGTTTGTCAAGTTTCAAAAGGGAAGATTCAAGAGCTTTCAGGCCTTCGTTGTGGGGAATGTTTGTGTAAAGAGAAGAAGAAACCCCCTTTCGTCTTACACTGCTAAATTAGGCACGGCTAGCACAGATAGCCCTCGTGTAGCTTTGCGCGAAATTACAAACAAACAGAGAAGAAACGTCCATGGTGCAGAGAATAGTGTTTGGAGGTAATTTTCCATTGTTGTTAATGCCAGAGATCATGTTCAATAAATGGGTTGTGTCTTTAATATATGACGTTAAACACGTCTTTGATGTGATGATCAACGTAAGCAGATAAGTTCTCGGTGGGCATACCGCAATTGGAAATAATAGGACGACCGGGATTGTTAGGTTTGTGTATCTTTGGTAACATGTAAAAGCGACCTGGAACTGGGTGTTAGGTGAAAGGAACTGTGACGTTTCACGACTTATGTGTTGGTTTTTCTGTAAACTACATAGCTTGTCTTCAATTATTTTAACCAATTTCGGGGTGGGGTCGAAATCTCCTTTTTATAGTAGTTTATGTTATTAAGTTGTCGATAAGCTTCTTTAATATAGTCGGATTTGTCCTGAACGACAATGGCGCCGCCTTTGTCAGCCATTGCCATGTTTCAGTGAAATTAGAGCAGCATGTTCGTTGTAGGATAGATTATTCCGTATTTTAAGTCAGAGTTAATGGCTTGAATTACTTCATTCTCAATTGTAGTAATAAAGCTCTCTAAGTGTGGTTCTCTGTTGACTGGGGGTGACCAGGTGGCTTTTTCTTTAAACTGTGTACCGATATCGTTTGCGTTAGTGGTTTTATTGTGGAAACATTTCCGAAGTCTTAATCTGCGTGCTAATTCTTGAAGGTCGGAAATAACTTCGAAATTATCTATGTTCTTAGGGGTAGGAGAAAAGTTGATACATTTACTAAGAAGGTTGTGTTGAGTTTCAGTTAATGGTTTAGAGGACAGATTTACGACATTGGGAGTGTTTTCGGGTTTGGGTCTCTCCGACAAGGAAATAGCTGAATTAGATGAGTCAGGAGTAGAGTTTATTTTATGATACAACTGAACGTGCGAGTTTGTATTATTTGAGTTATTGGTCAACGATTCACAGGTAGCGTCAGTAGGGGCCTGTTTAAAGTTGTTATTTCGTTGTGAACAGACAATAAGACTTTGGTGAGATAATCCTTTACTTTTATGTGGAAGATCATGATGTGTTTGTACCTTGTTATTTATCGCGTGATTTTCGAAATACTTTTTTATTTTGTTAATAAAAACATCAAGTTTATTTTGTGCAATAGTAGAAATTGTGTTCTCGGAATTTATAATGGAAATGTTCTTATCAAGATCGGCTACTGTAGATTTGCAGAAGTCTTGTGTGAGCTTCATAAGTGTAACTGAGGTGGAATGGAGGATTTTCTTCCATTTTAAACAAAATAGTTTGTCATTGGCCACTATGGTAACTGGTGAATTTAGATTAAGTGATTTGGGTACAGTTTGACAATGTAAATGCTGTTCTAAAACGTCAGTGTGGTTAATATATCTCAGTCTCTTTTCGTTCAGTTTTCTAAGTCGTTTGAAAGTTTTGGTAGGATTGAGATTAGAATACGATTGGGAAGTTGTAATGGAGTGTAATGGTTTAGTTTGAGGAGAGTGGGAGATTTTTCTATGGGACGTGAAGGTTCAGAGTCACCAGGTTTGGAACTCAGTGGAGGATTGCTAGGAATATAGAGGATACAGAAGGAAGGTTGTTTTCAAGGTGTGCAGAAGATCCGGCTTTTGGAAGGAGAAAGGTTTCAGAGATTGTGAAGTTTGGAAGGTCATCAGGCTCAGGGCTTAATAAAAGGTTATTAGGAATAAGAGTGGAAGCCGTAACTTCTGCATGAGTAGAGAATTTAGGAGAAGAGTCAAATGTAGACTTTGGAATAGTTCCAGGGGAAGTAGTGATGGAATTTGGAAGTATTGAAGTGTGGCATACAGATGTATGTACTTTGTGTTGAAAGGTTGTGACTGAGGCAGGCTTCGTTGATTGGGTATCAGGTTTAGGGCTTAGGGAAAGGTTACTAGAAATAAAATTGTAAGCTGTAACTTCAGCATAGGTTAGAGATTTAGGCGAAGGGACACAATTAGAGTTTGGGACAGTTCCAGGAGATACAGAGTTTGGAAGTATAGTAGAGGTGTGGCATACAGATGTATGCTCTTCGGGTTGAGGTTTTTTTTTAATGAGATAGGGGTATGGGGAATAGAAGAGGTTGAAGGAGATTTAGGACTAGAGGTGTTTGGTTGGTTTATGCTGGAGTATTCAGTATTAGTTTGTAGACGAGGAAGAATAAAGTTGGTAATAAAGAAGCGGAAATTACAGGATAGGGTAACGATTCCTTGGAAGGAAAGGTGTAAACTAAGAAATGTCTCCTGCTTTCAAGTTTCAAGTTAGTGTTGTAAAAGAAAGACAAACGTGGGTTACGTCGACATAGGTCATGTGCGAGAGCGTTGAATTTGTCAATTTTGTGATTTAAAGTGTCAGTAGTACAGACTTGTCTTAGAAAAAGATCATTAGTATGTCTATTATCGTCACGGTGAATAACGCTTGAGAAACATACGCGAAGGTCAAAATATGTAACAGTAAGGTTTGTAGGTCATTAAAACAGTCATAAGCGGTCGTTAGTTCCAACAAGAAGAATTAGGTTTACAGTCTGTGGCAGTAAAGATATGCAGTCTAAAAGGTCAACTGAAGTGGCTCCACTAATGGATTTAATTAAAACATGTTGGTCTTTAACGTAATAAATGTGTTGATACAGGTATTTAGTAATAGAATCTCCAAAAATGGCAATGTAAGGTGAAAGAAGAGGTAACTTGTATAATGTCATAGTTACTCATTAAAAATGTCCTTCATGTGTAACTGATATCCGACATGTTTAAAAACCTATATATTATATGATATCATAGTTACTCATTAAAAATGCCATTCATGTGTAACTGATATCCGACATTTTTTTAGGTTTGTTAAAAGTCGATTCTCTGTTAAAAAGAAGCTCCTACGTCACTGGTAACAAAGCGTTTACAACATAATATGAAACATTAGTGAATATGAAAACAGTGTGTAAGTATGTGCCTCGTAATGATAGGATGATAATATAGGGGATTTCTTTTCAACCCAGCATTACTAGTAAATCACCTCAGAACCATCAGTCTTGCACTTTCTTTACCTTTGACAGTTTCATCTAGCATATTTTTAGCTTACCTATTATAAGGCAGCTATCGCTATGACTATGATGTTTTCAATTATTTTATCACAGTTTCTTCTTAAGCCATAATCGTTTATAGTGAAATTTCTGGACCCTTTCAGTAGCCACCCATAACACAGAAGTGATCGATGTTTTTATAATATTCTAGAGTTGATAATTCTAACAAAAACTGTTGCAGCATGAATTTGAATTATTCTTTCTAATCTAATTACACACACTGAGATAAAAAAGTGATGTTCCCTGCTACTTTTTTTTGTTATCTTCTCTTACCCCTGCCTAGTTTGGTCATTTTTTTATTCGATTGACTCTTTCGTTGTTTTTTTGATGGATCGTAATGCATACAAAGTATTTATTGGTATCGTTGTATGTAACAATCTTTATCAAAATATGTGTATGATCTCTTTAATCTATGTTTCAAAATCTACCTTAAACGTTCTATAGACTGATCATGACGTAATCTTACCGGTGTTCTTTCTTACTCAGGTAAGTGTTAGTTGGATTTTTGTAGGACTTTTAGGCCACCTATATGTTCGTATAATAAACAAATAAGGGCAAAACCATTAAAATTAGTTCAGTGATTTTCTTTATCCGAATCACAAGGGCGTCACCTGAAAAAAAATCCAAGGGGGAAGTAACTGAAAACGATAAACGACTTATTGTACAAGACAGGATCATTTCATATTTTATAGTTAATCCAATGCGTAATAAAATTAGATGTTATTGTTTCCAGCGCTCAGCTTTACAATAGGCTGTCTGTGTTATGTCCCCCACAGGGAATCGAGCCTTGAATTTTAGCGTTGTAAGCCTCTAAACTTCTTACTAAAAACAAACAAACCTCGAACTTCGTCCTATGACAAATACTTATTATAAATTTTGATTTTTCACACGTTTTTGTGTTAGGATTCTAGAGGGAGGAGGTCAAATTATCCCTATTGTCCCTTCCTTGCCTAAACACGTTCCTGAAAAATGTTTGTTTGTTGCTAAGCGCAAAGCTATACCATGGGCTACCTTTCGTATGTCCACAACAAGTATGGAAACCCGGTTTCTAGCGTGATAAGCAGACAGGCTTGTGTAACTTTTTTGTTTGTTTTTACTAACGAGCTTCTATATATTACTTTCCTTATAAGTGAAAAAAAAGGGCACAACTGATATCACACTAGCATTTATGCAGAGAGTTATTTTAAAGGTGCTTTTCTTGGGAAAGAAAATGTCATCTAGACCAATGGTTTCCAAACTGGAAACCACAGGAAAGTTTCAAGGGTCCGTAGCCAATACATACAATTATTTAACATACGAAACTTGCATGTGAAATGTATATTAAAAGGGATTGAAAGAATAAAATAAACAGTTCTTAAAACACCATTCTTTAAATTTATTGTTTGCAATGAAAGTAAGGTACTCATTATTTATAGAGTCATTAGGTGGGGGATCTCTGTCAGGATGCGCAATGTTATAGGGGGGGGGGAACTCGTGCTGAGAAATTTTGAGATGATCCCCTGACCTAGATAACAATCCAAAGAACAACTATTAAAAGTATACACTGGTAGTTCCAAACTATTATAGTTTTTTCCCCTTTAATTACAAGTTACAGCTTTTACAGTAAGGAAGAATATTTTTAAAACTAGGTACGTTGTTTCGATCACAGTGTTCTTGCTTATAATCAGTAAGCAAGTTCAAAACGAAACTATTCTAGGGTTTATTATTTTGTCAGGAAGATAGTGTTGTATTTACTGTTAATGGAAGCTGCCTTATAGGTCATCAACAGAACCTAAATAATATATTTGCAGCAGACGATAGTATATTCATTTCCGTTGATCTAATTAATCGTTGATTAAGTTGCAATAGTAAAATGATTAGTTTGTTTGTTTATAGCAGACTATAGTATATTCCTTTCCGTTAATCTAATTAATCATTGATTAAATCGCAATAGTAAAATGATTAGTTTGTTTTTTACAGCAGACGATAGTATATTCCTTTTCGTTAATCTAATTAATCGTTCATTAAATTGCAATAGTAAAATTATTAGTATGGTTGTTTACAGCAGACGATAGTATATTCCTTTCCGTTGATCTAATTAATCGTTGATTAAACTGCAATAGTAAAATGATTAGTTTGGTTGTTTACAGCAGACGATAGTATATTCCTTTCCGTTGATCTAATTAATCGTTGATTAAACTGCAATAGTAAAATGATTAGTTTGGTTGTTTACAGCAGACGATAGTATATTCCTTTTCGTTAATCTAATTAATCGTTGATTAAACTGCAATAGTAAAATGATTAGTTTGGTTGTTTTATGAAAGACGCGAAAGGCACGTGGCAACGAGATTCTAACTTACTCATTTAGTAATTACTTTTATATATGTTATATATTTCACGATTTTGAAAGAAAAGCCAGAATGGTAAGTTTGATTCTAAAACAGCTTATCCATAAAGTTACATTTGTAAGAAATATTATTACTATTCATTTCTAGTTGTTTTTTTTTATTATTTATTGAAGTTTTACATTTGTAAGAATGAGTTTTATTAATTTTATCTGATCGGTTGTTTTTGTTTCAAATTTTACATCTATAAGAAATATTTTTACTATTCGTTTCTAGTCCGTGTTGAATTAACGTTCCACGTCTGTAAGAATGATCGTCTGCTATTCATTGGTGATCAGGTGTTGTTAGACTAATTATATCATCCCATGTTTTTATCTCTTTCTTTAAATAATACCTTTGTATCAGGTATTAAAAAGTACCGACTGAGGCAGGTGATGTAATCTATAGACTAAATTTATTGCGATAAAAGACGTTTTCCTACACGTAACATAAAATAAAAGCATCAATTTGTTACCATAAGTGTTCCACGCTAAGTTTAATATTACTAATCATTTGATAAAAAAGCCAACATAATAAGAAAATAATAAACTTAACTTGAAATATACGTATTCTTACAGACGTTGGTTGTTTTGTTCATTTCTTTGAAACACAAAATATGCAAATTGTGTTTAATACTATCCTGATGGAAGAAGTCACCCCCAGCATCATCTTGGTATTTTACGCTTCTTAGAGTTTTTACCCAGAGTTACATAACTCTGAAAGTGTAATTTGTTTAAGCATAACGGCATTTGTAAAGCTTTTAATTTTATTTATACTTATAACTTTTCCTTGTGGATTTTATTTTTATTTGTTTTATGAAATGACACTTCCTTGTTGTGTGTGCTCTTACTGAAATAACAACTGATTTTTGACACGAACCTCAGGAAAAGTCTTGCTAGTTGTGAGAAAGCAAACTTTATCTTTGTGATATAATAATGTAAGGAAAACTTTTCAGTTTGACTCTGCATTGATATTCTTCAGCTCCATGAAGTCAACACATATATGGAATTTTTGGCCATTATCTTTCATAAAAAACAAAAACATAAGTTAACTTTATGGGTCACATAAACTAAACTTGTATGTTCTTGGCAAGGTAAAGGGAGGAAAAAGTAGTAGGTTTCTGGTGCCATAACCATAAACGGAAGCTATGCTGCCAGGGGGGGAAAAAAGCGGGAATCCGACTCATACAGTCTATTTTTGGTCTCATGATTCATGATGTGCGCATGTTAACTACGGTTTTTAGCGCGAAATTGATACTGTTTTCCATTTAAAACTTAGCTAGTGATACTTGCTGAAGTAAATTAAAATCCCCAAATATAGGCTGACGTTGATTCTTTTATTACACAAAACAATTTCGTTATTCTCAAGTTGCCTAATGCATATTATCTGAAAACGGTGTATTTCGTACGACAGCAAAATACAAAAACAAGCAAAAATCTAAGAACTCCAAAAAACACTAGCCATATCGTAAAGTTAACAAGAAACACATAAAAACAATTATAAGGCACGTGGTTAAGAGTATTTTGAGCAATATGACATTTTGTGTACGTTAAATATAAAAGTGGATTGTGACTAGTTGTCACGTAATCCACATTAGAAAAAAAGTATATATCAAAGTTTATCTAGCTTGCAATATCACATTAATAACGAATTTATAAAGTAGGCTATTTTTCAAGTAAGTAATCCCTATCACAGTTATTGTAGATTTTAATTTAATTGTACGTTATTTAAGTAACCACCTGTTTTAAGGCAAACAATGGTAGATCACTAAAACATCTGATACGAAAAAGGTTGTTCGCTTTGTTATGTTTTATATATAATCAAATAAAATCATTCATTTGCAGTAAACATTTGTAAGCATATAATTAATTGCATGTAAGCCTAAAAAATTCTAAAAGGGTACACAACAATAAATGAATCAAAATTTGAAGTAAACAATTAAATGTGCACGAGACAATTTATAAATAGCACGATCTAACTAAATCTAAAAACAGTAATTTATGTAAATCTCGGTCGACTTTCATTTTTAATGACATACTATAAGTTTCATTTACAATTTTTCTGTTGATATAAATATTCTTTCATATAAAAATAAGCGAGTAATCGTAACCCGAAGCATAAATTAGCGCAAGCCTAACTTTAATATCTCTCGAAATATCCAATTCGTGGCGTGACCAGCGGTCAAAGTTTGCTCACTGTTTTCTTTTGACGTTCAATTTAGCTGAACTTTCGACCTGTCCACTGGCGTTAGTGGCTCTACAGGTATACACCCCCTGGTCTTCCATATATGTCTGGCGGATAATCAAGGAACAGGATCCGGAGTCTTGAACCATCTGTTAAAAAAAATAATAGTAATTTCCTTCTATTTTAAAAAGTATAAAAATTAGAAAATATATTTTGTCAATTTTAAGATACGGAAATTACGTGTGAATAGGCAAAGGTAACCTTATGAATTTACACTTTCTTTTTGCTCACGCATGTCTGGAAATGAACGATCAAAATTAAAAGAACGATAAATAAAAGTCAATATTTTCTAAACGTAGCTGTAGATTAATTTATGTATGTATCGTTTGTTTTAACAAAGGAGAATAACAATAATATAACTGCACGAAATATTTAGAATAAACATTTTTTTTTTGTATTTCAAAATCCCATTTTTCTGTTTAATC
>NW_013666445.1:282925-295174 GCF_000517525.1 Limulus polyphemus
CTGTTATTTTTCGTCTTTCTCACTCCTTCGCGATCCGCTCTGTATCATCCTGCGATATCCTGCTGAGTTACGACCGGAGTTTGAGAACACTTGAAGCAACTGAATTTTTTGTCAGAGTTTATATAAAGTTTTAATAAAATTATGTAGTCGTTTTGTATATTTCACAATTCTCTAGATTAAACGTAATCTGCAGAGTTATTTTAGAGCTGCCAACTGTAGGACTTCTTTGATTATATTACAGATACGGTTAGAATTTATTACTAACCTTTGACCTTAAGGCTTGCGCTCGTGGTAACTGTTCCATTTGGGTTGGTTGCAACAAACTTGTAGATACCCTCATCTTCTGGGAAAGCCTCGGAGATACGAAGAGTGTAAATGTCTTTCTCTACAGACATTCGGAAGTACCTGGACTGTTTTACTTGAGCGTCCCCTTTGAACCATTTCCCCCTGGGGGCTGAAAAAAAAACCCGTAGAAAGTACAGTTAAAATGCACTACACAATATCAATCTTTCTTTTAAACATGTCACAAAAGTATGACGCAACATAATCGAACAGTTGAAATGTACATATAAAACAGGCATCTTACCTGGAGATCCAAGGATCTTACAAGTAAACACTGCGGGTTGTCCCTCCTTTACAACGGCATCTTTCAGTGGTTTTACAATCTCGGGTGCTCTTGCCTCCTGGGTCAGTACTTTAGGAGACGTGGGCGTTGCCTGGGGGGACTTAGCTGTAAGATATCATATCACATTAAATAAAACCCATAGAATTTATAACAAATATCTTAACAAATATCTCTGATAGAAATGATCGTTTTCTAACTGACTTTAATCAACGTCAACTCATTTTTCAAACATTTGTTTGATGAATGTGATTACCTCAGCATTGTGTATGTTTAACAACAGTTGCTTAAACTGATTGAATAAAATTTCATAACTAACCACGTCAGATTAAAAAAAAAATAATTAATTATCCTAAACATTCTCTGTAAACATACAGATCTTAAAGTGTTTATTTGTGTACATTTATAGATACGTTAATCCATTGGTCCACGAAACTTTAATACCATCCTACAACAGCAGCCAGGTAAGAAATTTTGATTGGGTTTGTTTGTTTTAGAGCAAGGCTACATTGGGTTATCTGTTGTGCCTACCGCTGGAATTGAACTCCGGATTTTAGCGCGATAACTCCGTGAATTTGCCGCTGTCCCACCGGGGGAACCTTGGCTGAGCTCGGAGATACAATGGACAGGCAGAAGACGTACAAACCTTTAGGGGTAAGTTAAAAGGATCTAAAAAAAACCGCATTGTGTGATGTATTCGGACATGGGAACCATCAAGGAGTCTGACTATGTGGGCCTGGGTGCTAACTGGTCTGCCGTTACACGTCCAGATCCACCCATGGGTATGCCGTCGGTTTGAAATACTTATGTTCAAATATCAATATTTAAAAGTAATTTTCTAACTTATCTTGGGGCCATATAGAAGAACCTGACAACTATATAGGGGGATAAAATATTACTTACTTAATATGATTTTGAATGTTTAATCTGGTAAACACTAAATAATACCATAATAATAATAATAATAATATATTTGCACTATCGCGAATGGCGATATTGATTGAAAAATTTACTCAAAAATCGTTAGCTGATGTATAGGAGGTTTTTAGGTTCTCAGCGCTCGTTGAAACAGGTTTTATTAAACGGAAACAGAGATTTGGGGACAGATAGTTACATTCAACCAAAACCTGAGTCTGACAGCGGGCTTCTCCAGCTTGGTTAATGGCCACACATTCGTACATTCCACTGTGTTCGGCGGTCGTCTCCAACAACATCAGTGTGTACATGTCACCTTCTTCTAATGTCTTGTGAGTTGCATCAGGCACCAGCTTAGTGCCATTCTATATAGAAAGAAAACAGTATTGCTCATGCAGGTATGTGTGATAACATAAAAAACAAGAGTGTTCATGCAGGTATACCTGATAACACAGAAAAACAAGAGTGCTCGTGCAGGTATACCTGATAACACAGAAAAACAAGAGTGTTCGTGCAGGTATACCCGATAAGATAGAAAAACAAGAGTGTTCATGCAGGTATACCTGATAACACAGAAAAAACAAGAGTGCTCGTGCAGGTATACCTGATAAGATAGAAAAACAAGAGTGTTCGCGCAGGTATACCCGATAAGATAGAAAAACAAGAGTGTTCGTACAGGTATACCTGATAACACAGAAAAAACAAGAGTGTTCGCGCAGTAGACCTGATAAGATAGAAAAACAAGAGTGTTCGCGCAGTAGACCTGATAAGATAGAAAAACAAGAGTGTTCGCACAGGTATACCCGATAAGATAGAAAAACAAGCGTGTTTGTGCAGGTATACCCGATAACATAGAAAAAACAAGCGTGCTCACACAGTAGACCTGATAAGATAGAAAAACAAGTGTGTTCGTGCAGGTATACCCGATAACATAGAAAAAACAAGCGTGCTCACACAGTAGACCTGATAAGATAGAAAAACAAGCGTGCTCACACAGTAGACCTGATAAGATAGAAAGTTATAACAGAAGTAAAAGGTGATTCAACAGGATAAAAAAATCAACTCTGAATGTATGAAAAACAACCAGGAATTCAGACTTATTTGAAAGACATTTAGCAGGTAGTGAACTGTTAAGACTTTTTTTATGTGAGCAAGTTACCTATTGAGCTTGTTCTTAGACTAGGTTTCGATGAAGTAAACCAGGGGTAAATATTATTTCTAACAACATTCCCAGATTTGTTTTCGCAATTCCAATCAAGACACCTAAAATTATTCTCAAATTTTTACCGTGTCTAACAGGTCGTCCACATCAACGACCCCCAATTCTACACAATTTATTAAAACATCATGACACGTTATTAAACTTTCCTAGCATATTTAATAGGCTTTTTTGATATTTTTGTGGTCGAATATCTTAATCAACTTCAAATGATCAACGAATTTAAAAAGATTAAGTAGTTTTAATTACCTTCAACCAATAGACGTCAACAGGTTTGGAACCAGACAGGCGGGCATCAAGACGAACAAGTTGACCTGCCTGAACAGCGCTTCCTTGGATAGTTTTAATGAAACTTGGTGGGATCTTTCCACTTCTGTGTTCTCGTTTTTCTGAAACATACATGAGGAGGTTGAGCCTAGATATTTATAGTTGTATCAAATATACTTACTCAAAAAATCTTCTTATAACTTAGATAAAAAACAATTCCAAACTTGGAAGGAATAGATAAATATAGAATACCGTGTAAAGTAATTTACAATAACGTTTAAATCCATTCCAACTGGATAATACTAAACAAATGTTGGACTGAAGAGGACATGTGAAACGTCGAAACTAGTTTCCTTAGTTAGTGTGAATTTGAACTTTATTGGAAGGAATACTTTGAGAAAGAGAGCGTGCAGATTTTGATACAAATATATTTTCTTAAAAATACGATAAAAAGAAATTTCACTACATAATACAGATAAAGATTAATTTAAAAAAGAAAAACAGTGCTTTATGGAGGAAATATCTTGAGTAAATACTTCTATAGAACTTCTGAAACTACCTTGAATGAAGTATATATATGATTCCATATAGGAATATCGGTTAAATCTTTCAGATCATTCCAAGACACCACAAGCTACAAAAACTAGCCTTCAACAAGTAGATTAGCAGAACTTTTAGCCACAAGCTACAAAAACTAGCCTTCAACAAGTAGATTAGCTGAACTTTTAGCCACAAGCTACAAAAACTAGCCTTTCAACAAGTAGATTAGCTAGAACTTTTATTTACAAACTACTAAAAACTAACCTTCAACAAGTAGATTAGCAGAACTTTTATTCACAAACTACAAAAACTAACCTTCAACAAGTAGATTAGTAGAACTTTTAGCCACAAACTACAAAACTAGCCTTCAACAAGTAGATTAGCTGAACTTTTAGCCACAAACTACAAAAACTAACTTTCAACAAGTAGATTAGCAGAACTTTTATTTACAAACTACAAAAACTAACCTTCAACAAGTAGATTAGCAGAACTTTTAGCCGATCCTCCTCTATTTTCGGCCTTCACAGTAAACATTCCACTGTCTTCTACGTATACTTCTCTGATCACCAGTATCGACATATTAGGCCTACTTACAACCTAAGAATATACCGCATTTTATAAATGAGTTAAAAGATTTAGATTACACACTCACACACACACACACACATACATATATATATATATATGCGTGTGTGTGTATATATATATACGAAATCATTACTGCCAAATAAGTAAATAGGGGAAATATAATATCCTATTTTAACATAAAATGCCTTTAAATACGGTTTTTGTTTGTTTGTTCTTAAGAACAAAGCCATATAATGAGTTTTTTCATATGTGAATATGTTAAGGTATTTAGTATCAAATATACAGTAAAATAAATTTTTCACTTATATTATACACTTTTATACAGACCTGAAAGTCATCTGAAGGAGTGATTGGAAAATTCTCTCTGTACCACGTGATTGTTGGTGCTGGGACTCCAGTGAACAGACACTCAAACTTGGCAGATTCACCTTCGTAAGCTCGACACGGTTGAATTTTCTTTGTAAAAACTGGGGATATGGTCTTGGGCTACAAGATAAATAACGAACGCCTCGTGAATTTATAGAATAATAATTCGTTTGATATTACATTAAGTATAGAATTTCGAATGGCGTTCTTGTCTTTGTAATAATCTTTCAGAACCAAATGAGTTAAATGTCAGAACTGGTGTGCTAGTTGCACAGAACGTTTTGTTATTTACAAGGAATAGATTTGTTTGTTGTTAAGCACAAAACTACACAATGGGCAATTTACGCCATGCCCATCGCGGGTATTGAACCCTGTTTTTATCGTTATAGGCCATCAGACTTACCGCTTACCCACCAGGAAAAAAAACATAATATAATACGATTAAAACTTGTGATAATATCACGTAAATTGTAGATGTTGTTTTTTCGATATTCCTCTTAATTGAGTTTCTAATGTTTCGGTTTTAAACCGCAGACTTTAAATTCCTATACTGCGTATATATATATAAAAGAAACTTTTAAGAGGAATGTAAAGTAAATGTATTTCACATGATTTCTACAATATGTTTTATGTTCTACTGCTTTCCCAGCTTTTGGTGTTTCAACTGTAACTTTCAGGATATTCTTTGTTTTATCTTACAACTTCAAAGTAGTTCATTATAGGTTTAAATTTTGTATGGATTAAATCATGAACAACATGAATTTTGGGGACAATAATACTTTACGATATCATGCAGTCAGACATTTTAGCAATGTTCCAATTGCAGAAAAATATAGTTGTTCTCCAAATTTATATAGGGATCACAAAGATATAAAAAAACATCTAACTTCTTACCACTTCACCAACAATCCTTCTTTCTTTTGTCTTTCCCATGTGCTCTTGTTCCATAGTTTCAGTTAATGTAGTATGACGAGTTATATCCAAATCTCCCTTAGTTTCGTATTGAGTTTGTTTCTGACGAGCAACATGGACTTCTTTCCCATGTACTATACTTTCTGGAGATGTCGGTGAGGGCAAGTTTTGTTGTTCTCTGTAAACGTTATAGCAACATCCTTTAGAAATAAAAACTGAAACCACACGAAAACGTTATGCACTATCGTATATTACAATATAGATAAAAAATTGGGAATTTAAAAACCTGAAAATAGGGATCGTAAAAAAAGTAAGGAAACAATGCTGGAGATACGGTAGACGTTATTCACTCAAACCACAAACCCCTATTTTGGCTCCATGCTGTTACCTAGAATTACATTAGCTTACATGTTTTTTAGCTTATGTAAAATATAGAAACAAATCGACCTTTCAATACCCTTACGACCTTCGTAGTACCTTATTTAGTATTATACAAAAGGTTTAGGTGCAGTATACCAAACCGTTTTTGTTGTAAGCTGGCAAGATAATAATAATAAGAAGAAGAATTACAAACAGCCACTTTAAGCGAATTTTCTTTTCCTTTTAAGTTTAACATGCGTGGTTTTTTGTGCATTTTTATACGTGTACAGCTTTAGCAGTCAATAGTAAATGTTTTCAAGTGTTGTTTGAACTGAATCTTTACTGTTTAACGTGCTTTTTGCCAGAACGTTCTATTAGGGTTTTGTGCAATTCCTTGCGACACCTATTATGAACCACTACCATGTTTCACGATACGCACGACGGTAAAAGTTTGGTGTCATCAAACTTTTGATTTCTTATTGGTTGCGTATTTTAGAGTGCCTAAGATCACTTTACATCATTGCTGGCTTGACACAGGTTATTATTGTTTAGTGACGAGTGAAGCAAAGAAGATTGTATTCAGCTCTTGGTAAGGTTTTATCTATAAATGTTACGATTGTTAGAAATATGATATATCTATGTATGATCTCTCGAACTTTAGCATATACTAGTACAGTTTAAAATCTGTCGTATGATGGCATATACATTTAATTTGTTATTATTGGTTTCTAGGTTTAAAAGCCCACACTTCTTTAAACCTTTCACAAAATTGAAAGCAGGATGAATCTAGTTCCCTTGGATCTTTGTTCATATTCTCATGAGTATTTAATACCAAGGATTTCTGTGGCTTGCTTTCTGGAATATATAGCTTGATTTGGTTTGTCGTGAAAGCTGTTCAAGGGCTATATGCGCTAGCCGTCCCTAATGTAGCAGTGATAAACTAGAGGAAAGGCAACTAGTCAACACCACCCACAGTCAACCCTTAGGTTACTCTTTTACAAATGAATAGTGGGATTGACTGTCACATTATAACGCTCTCACGGCTGAAAGGACGAGCATGTTCGGGAATGGGGATTCGAACCAGCAACCCTCAGACTGTGAATCGAGCGTCCTAACCATCAGGCCACGCGAGGCCCCGGAATATATAGACCTACGGGTTTTATACTACCACTCTTTACAAAACAATGAATTCAGTTATGTATTTCTTATTCCATCAACATGAAGCGAGTTCAGACTTTGAGACCATTATCTTATATTAAAAGCTTCGATAAGAAGACAAGTTTGATTTTAATCGGAATAGAATACAAGTTAATCTATTAAAAAAATAAAGTAAAATAACACTGGGATATCTGAAGCGAGATGATTTTATAGAAATGAAAGAAAATGGATGAAAGAAACTTACACTTTTTCACGGTAAGATTTTGCCATGTGACTCACTTGGGATTGTTCTTCTACCCGCTTTTCCCCAGTCACACTGTCCACCTATGATGTTGTTAAGATTATTACATCAAGAGACATAATAACAACCGTTGTTTGAGACGCAAGCTTTATGTACTTTTAATAAATTCAAAAAACGTTTATTACTACTCAATTTATCTGTAACTTTTTAGAAATCATTTTGTTGTATCAGATAGGAAATAACCGAATATTGTTTTAATAGCTCCAAGTTTATAGATTCAGCTAGCATTAATAATGGCAGATGGGTTAAATAAACTTGCGTAAATAAAGAAGCAACCACGATTTGGTGAATAATTAGAAATTGAAATTCGTTCAGTATCAAAGTGTCACATTTAATAAATAATCACTTCACCAAGCCAGAACCACATTTTTTATACGAACTTACATAAATTGCATCAGTTTTGTAGCGTTTGACTTCAGGTTGCAGTTTCTTGATGTCCTCTTCTTCAAGTCGTTGTTTAATTTGCATTCGTTCTCCAGCTGTTAAAACGAACGAATTAGAACATTTAGCAGAGAGAACCTTGGCAGCTAAGTATTATATTTTAGACATATAATTTTCGATTCTGGCGATTTTGTGTGTCACAAAAACAGGTAATCTTGTAAATAACAAACAAGAAATTATTTCATGACAAGTGTAAACATGGTGCACTGGTTAACTCTTCATTATGTCGTATCTAGAAATTACTTACAGACATGTATGAAAACGAAACAGTGTGACAATAAAAATTATAAAATAAACGTATAAAAATCATTAAACACATGTGTAAATTATCATATTTTACTTTTCATGTTTGATAATAGAGCGCGACAGATCAGGACTGCAGTTAAATGGAGTGTGATATAAGTTATAATAACTTTATAATGTATGTTATAAAATATAATATTTTTACACACCTCTTGTACACACAAACATACATAAAGTGAAACAAAATAATAACTTTTGTTTTCATACTTTCATTTTCCACACACATATAGAACAGCACAATTTTCGGGTAATCAGAATAGGATATCCATGATATTCTACATTTTACATTAAAATCTCCTTTGCACGTTCCGAGCGCCCAAAATTACTTCAGAACAATTATTCTATTAAGTAACTGTTGTTGAAAACGTTATCGTTGGGCATGTGCTTTTGGATTATTCGATAACAATAATGTCTACTTAACGATAACGAATTAATTAACTTCTGTAATGACGTTTTATAAAGACTACAGGCTACCTTTGTTGGGAAGCCTACTCAATAAACAACAGAAAATCCGAAACTAATGAACTACTAACAAATATTATTCACGTCACTTACGTGCAAAATGTCGTCACTAATTGATAAGTAAGAAACACGTTGACTGACTAACTTTATAACTCGACCATTGACAAACAAACTCACCAACAAACACTGAGCTGATTAGCATGACCCACTCAGTGTAGCAATTTTATATTGTACTAGTTATCTACGTACTTCAGAAAGCTTCGAGATTCCAAAGAGGCCTAAACTTTCACGAAACTTCTAGACCTTACATCACGTATTCTAATAAACAAAACATTAAAATGGTTATATATATATAGTCTACAACATAACGTTACATGTCCCAAAATAAATGGGTTACCTTCAGCTTCTTGAGTCTGCCAAACATCAACTTTTGTTCCACCAGGGGTCAGCTTTTCTTCAAATACACGCTGAAGTTCGGTTTCATGTCGATATTGTTGGTATGTTTTAACTTCCGAATCATACCATGCTGTTTGTGAAACATTAAGAAAACAAGTAAGAAGTATTTAAATATTGGGTATTCTTCAGGGGTAAATATTTGAAATAAAATTCCTAGGTGAAACATTGATCTCAATTTCATGTACAAGTATTAGACACAAGTATTTTAGACGAAGTGACTAAAAATTACTTAAGTTTTTAATATAAACAACGAATAATTTAAAATAATTGTGTCACTCGAATGAAGTTTAAATGCGTTTTATCACCAATAGTGTTCTAAATAATGGAGTAATTAAAAAACACAGCAGTGTTTTGTCCAATCTCTCCGCAGTGTCTGAGAGATTTAGCGGTATTTTTTTTTTTACGAACTTTGGTTTTAAAAAAATCACAACGAGACTAATATAATTTGATTTCCATTTAAATCGATTAGGTTGGACATAAACGTATGCGCTAAGTATAGATATTCAAACCTTTTAACAAATTGAAATCGTTTAAAATATTTTTGTAGGTCCATTCACAATATCGACTATTGTATAACGTGTATTGTAAATTAATTTTTGATATGTCGTCCTTCTAGGTAAACGGAAGGAAAGGTTATAATAAAGATAAGATTATAGGCTTACTTATTGTTATATTCAATTCAACATCTAAGGGGTAGGTAGCTTAACGGATCTTGTTACACGAAACTACAATACAAGATAACCGTAGGTGCTCAATGTTTAATATCAAACTTTCTGTCTACCCAGGAGTCATGAAACCTTCTACTCTGATTACAAATACATTATAAAAGATTTCTTGCTTGAGCTACATTATTGATTATAATTAAGGGCTGTTCAATAGTCCAATATTTAATTGAATTACATATTTAGAACTATTTTACTAATTTGTAGAAACATATGTGTGATCTAATTATAACTGAGTGAACATCAAAGATCTTTACAATATTTTTGTCCAAAATTTAACATTAATAAGGTTATCCCAAATTTACCATCACTTCTGGCGAGTATGAAATATTTGATTATAATAAGTTTAAACTATGAATAAGCTGATAAAGACCACTTGAATTAAACCACTTTATTTATTTTCAGTTTTTCTAGTTTTATTTTTGATAACGAATTACAATTGTATTTATTTACAAGTTAGACTCTTTTCAACTACCCAAAGCTTTCTAAATGTGGGTCTTAAAACCAAACAATTGAATCCAAAGCGAATTTGATAAAAAAAAAAAAACACTGTTAAACTAATCGTCGAATATTGTCTATAAAAATATTTCTCTTCTGCTATAATGAGATTTCCCATTTGTAAACTGGATTAGTTAACAATATCAGAAACCAAAACTAGTTTAAATTTATCACTTAAATCCCAAAAGCTATGTATTTGTGGTCTAAGTTTACTCGTCTAATTTTTATCTCATCAATGTTTAATTTAGGTTTATCTACAACTAAGCATATTTACTTATAAACTTAAATAATTAACAATTAACGAAAGTACTAGGGAATTTATAATTGTGGCTTAAGCGCTGAAAGCTAACGAAGCATTAGAAACCAATATGCCTAACAGTTGTGACAAAATTCATGCAAACTGCAGATACAAAAATATAAAATACCAATATAAAAATTAAAAAATTAGCACAATATTTCAATTTCTTAGTTTTGATAAAGCTAATTAGGAAATGGAAATATTTTAAACCTCACTATTATTGTTCATTTTAGTTACAGACAGTGCAGATATAAAGGATTTTTTACTCACAACTTTAAGGCTTAAGAATCAGTAATGTTTAATCACAACTTTAAGGCTTAAGAATCAGTAATGTTTAATCACAACTTTTATGCCTAAGAATAAGTAATATTTAAAACGCAAAACTTACGTCTTGGTGAATGTTTCAATACGGCTCGATAGTCGTCACGACGAGGACGAACCTCCAGTGTTGTCCAACAATAAGCTTCACCCAATAAGTTTCGAGCATACACTTCAACTTTTCCTTGGTCGTATTGTCTTACTTTAGGGATATCCAGGTGAAAAATACCATCATATGTCAGTTTGTAACGAGAACCCTGAAGTGGAGAAAACAACAAAAAACAATATTGTGATCCCTTCCAAAATCGTAATGTATAATAATAATGATGAAAACCGCTGAGAAAATACTTTCTAAGAAGGACTATTGTGAAGCCACCACAAAGTAAAGACAACAGTTGTTTGTAACTAATACCTATATTATTCAGTAACTGATCAATGACTTTTTTTTGTAAAAAAAAAGAGAAAAAAAAGATGAAACTGTAAACCCACATTAGTTCAGAATATTGAACATAAAGGTGTTAGTTTTTGTTGAATAAAGATCCAGTTTACATATATTTATTACTTATTTCTTAAGTATTTTATGTGAAACTACCCCTTTTGTCGAAAGTTAAAATAGGAACCAATGTTGATTTGCCACATTAGTTTAGAATATTGAACATAAAGGTGTTAGTTTTTGTTGAATAAAGATCCAGTTTACATATATTTATTACTTATTTCTTAAGTATTTTATGTGAAACTACCCCTTTTGTCGAAAGTTAAAATAGGAACCAATGTTATATTAATTTAACATATTAATTTTATTATGTATTTTATCTTTATGAAGAACAAATCAATTTAAAGCACTTTTTTTTCAATCTTTCAACTCTGAATAAACCAATTTGGAGGTAAAAATACTTTTTAAACTCAACTCTAGCAACACTCATTTTAACTGTCCTCCACCTTATTTATTGGGTTATAATTATTTTCTTTAGCCTATTTTACGTGTTAATAACAGGTATATTTAACAGTCAATTAGATTTTAAAGAGAACCACTCAAACCCTGAGAAAATACCAAACAGAACTGCACTCTACCAATGACAATATATATAGTTATTTTTGTTTTTTAATATTTCTTTAAAATAAAATACAGGCACTTACTGTGACTATGGTTTGGCCGTTAACAACCCACATGAGACGAGGCTTAGGATTTCCGGTAACACGACATTGGAACTTGGCCCAGTCACCTTCCAGCACATTTTGTGGTTCTGGTTTCATGACAAACATTGGAGCTTGTTTTTCTTGGCTAGTTTCTTCTATTTCTTCAACTCTAATGGATAGTAACGAGTTATGAGTTTTTGTTGTTTCAAGCACGATGTAATCAGGTATACCACTAGCATATATCAGGCGAATGAACAAATAAAATACTATATCTCTATCTTTCTATCCATCCAACTACCTATCTTTCTATCCACCTATCAGTTTGGAATTCCTAACATATCACAGTGATTGTTTGTTTGTTTTGAA
>NW_013666445.1:296174-305690 GCF_000517525.1 Limulus polyphemus
ACGGGATGCGAACCCGCGACCCGCAGATTGCGAGTCGAGCGTCCTAACCACCTGGCCATGCTGAGTCCATATCACAGTGAAGTCACGTTACTAGTACAGGACGAAAGCAATTCATATTCCTGTATAAACAACGTTAGAAAGATTTTTTTAAGCAGGTGAAATGAGTTTAAAATAGATTTATTTTTCGTTTGAATTTTTATATAAAACTTTAATCATTTCACAAAATCACTCTTTTAAATATTATAGACTTTATACGAAGCTGAGGAAATCCACAATTTTCAATAAATACAAACGATAACTACGGGTCTACTTAAGTTATTTTGATAACTTAAACGTTGAAGAAAAATGATATGTTAATTTTAGTACAATGTGTGAGAATATCTAATTTTGACAACATTTTAAAGCATTTGATATAAATAAATATGATCCACACTTTTATGATTAAATTACCATTAATGAAAATGTCAAGGACTGTTTATGTACAGTGGTGATTTCAAGGAAAGATTGGAGAAATTCCTCTAACTTATTTGGAACATTACCTTTGCCATGCTGCCTCCATCTCTGCTATTTTCTTCACGCCACCTTCAAGCTGTTTGGGCAGCTGAGATTTGTAAATCAGGGATGGCTTGCCTAAATATTTAAACATTCATATCTCAGCATTGAGGTTATATGATAATCACAGTTAAGTACAGAGGATGTATCTATCTGTCTAATAATTACACGTATACCTTTTCTGTAATTTTATTCAACAAAGCATAGAAATCAGGTATAAATTGATTTTTATGTTACAGAATACCATACCTAGACTAGTAAACAGATAGATGATTAGGTATGTGGTTGTTAATAAGGACCAATAATAAGTATATGCATATATAATTCATTAGTACAGAAAGTATTATACGTGAAGAATAAATCGAAACCAGAACTATATTTGAGGAATGCAACATTTATTTTTATCACATAAGTATAGTTCTAGTGATCATGTTGTGTACGATGTTTAGATGAGAGTGAATAGCGACCAGTCTGAGTACGGTGTTTTGATAGGGGTGGATAGCGACCAAGCTGAGTAAGGTGTTTTGGTAGGAGTGAAACAGGAACCGAGCTCAGTACGGTGTTTTGATGTGAGTGAACAGCAACAAAGCTGAGTACGATGCTATGATGGGAGTGAACAATGATCGAAATATTCTAATTGTGAAGTTATTATTGTATGAAATAAAAGAAGAAGAAAAAAAACACGCACGTTACGAGTCAACTGCCCTCCAATCAAATAGGATAACCATAATGATGTTGATTAAAATCCCGACAACGAATGCAACAGTACAATAGTGTATGCGAGTCTACACATGTAGCGAGAATTCTATATGGTATAAAAGGTTTTTGTTTTAAAACGGTCGTGTAATACATCACATATTATGATAGGAAAACGTCTACTTATGTATGTCATAACAGATCTCATTTGTCTGGAGGGTAGTTTATATAAATGAATATCATACGAACCTTTACAT
Organism: Limulus polyphemus; assembly: GCF_000517525.1. Classification (NCBI taxonomy): domain Eukaryota; kingdom Metazoa; phylum Arthropoda; class Merostomata; order Xiphosura; family Limulidae; genus Limulus; species Limulus polyphemus. Next base: position 297,680 of record NW_013666445.1, read on the forward strand.
TTCAATATGGCTCTGGTGAAATCCTCTCCGAGTGGACTGAAAGCTCGTGCAGTGTACTCACCACAATCTTCAGGATGGACGTAGAGAACATCCAGAGCCACAAAACCGAAGTCATGAGTCACTTTGAACTTGTGACCTGAAAAGTCCGTTAAAGAGCATTAATACAAAATGGTGGACGCAAATTGTAAATACAAGATCAGTGAGTGAAAAAGACAGTGTAATAAAGAAAAGAACAGAAGCGTTTTAACAGTATTTGATGCTTTATTTTGGATAGAAATTAACGTTTTGAGTTAACATAGACCCGTTTGAAGGATATACAAGTAATTTTGAGTTCGTTTAGTAAGCCGAATATTATCATGTTGTTAGGTTTGCTTGATAAATATATGTTCAGAAGTATTTTGACAATAAGCATATTAATAAGGTATGGTAAGAATCAGAATCGTATCAGCAAGAACATTTTTTTACATGAGATACAGCTTCTTTTTGTTCCTTCACATAACACTTACCTGACCTCAATGGCTGTCCATTACAGAACCACTCAACACTTACCTGACCTCAATGGCTGTCCATTACAGAACCACTCAACACTTACCTGACCTCAATGGATGTCCATTACAGAATCACTCAACACTTACCTGACCTCAATGGATGTCCATTACAGAACCACTCAACACTTACCTGACCTCAATGGCTGTCCATTACAGAACCACTCTATTCTTAGATTGGGATCGTTTACAGGTTCGACGCGACATTCGAAATGGGCACTGTCCCCTTCGTTCAGGTTCTCCAGAGACTGAATCTGAGTTATAAATCGGGGTGGTAGTAGCGACACTTCTTCTTCAAGAGCTTCTCTTTGGAGTGGATACTCTAGTTCTCGAAGTTTGTCAGCAGTCATGCCCATTGGTAGCTGCGAGTCTATAATGATGTCTCTCTTACCTATTAGTAAAGATTCAAGTCCATTGAGATTTAAATTAAAGACCCATTACATGTAATAATTAACCCTTAAACTACCGACTTATTTTTATATCGTTCTCTACCAGTGGGGGCTTTACATTGTATGATGTTGAGTAATTTAATCTGTTTACAGTGTAAAGAAGTGACTAAAATTAGTTCACTATGTTAAATGTAAGAAATCCTAGCTATTGCTAGTGGAACTAATTACAATATTAATGATGTTTTAGTTTACGTTTTTTTATGCGTCAATCAAATGTTATTAGGGACATTGTAACAAAGTGAGACAAGGAGTTAAGAAATCTGATATATAAACAGAAAAAGTACGGTTAAAACGTTGATGGGGGGCATACGCCTCATCGGTACGGTTGATAATGAAGTAAGTTTAGGGCTTACACGAAATTTACAATTCTAATTACATATAACATACAACAAAACTTGTGCATCAGAGAAACACGTGTTTAAAATGTCGATAAAATCAGAGTTTCCTCTATACATGATAACTATGTTTCAGTACTTTCAGACACGAAAAGACACTAAATTTAGTAAATTGTGTTTATTGTTCTTTGTAGGCGCAAAACCGTCTAAGGAAGTCTGGAGCATGCTGCCCCCAGGAAATATTTAGTAAAAGAATGGATTTTTTGTTTTATAGCAATCAATAGATTATTTTTATTGTTCTTTGTAGGCGCAAAACCGTCTAAGGAAGTCTGGGGCATGCTGCCCCCAGGAAATATTTAGTAAAAGAATGGATTCTTTGTTTTATAGCAAAGCCACATTGGACTATCTGCTGGGTCTACCGTGGGAAATCGAACTCCGGATTTTCCCTTTTGTAAATCCGTAAACGTAAGTCTTCGTTAGTCAGGTAAGTGGACTTCCATTTGAAAGTTGAACAGAAATTATGCCCTAAGTAGCCAGCAGTTTAAATCATATCGACTATTGTAATCTATCTTGGATCTCCTAGGCCATTTTTCTGTCTTAAAAACCATTTAAAAAACGGATATTAACCTTCCTTATCGCGCATTATTGCTTGAGATTCCTATGGATTGGATCAGAATGACCGAGTACACATATCTTTAAATTGTTTTTGAACGCATTAGGTTGGTTATATTATGCTAATAGTAATAATCCGCCGTCTGCTTAAATAATTGGATTTCACTGTGCACTCATGTTCTTTGTTGTCTTAAAATAGGAGAAGAACATAATTTTATGCTTTCTCTATAAGAGAAAAATCTTCTCATACATTTGCTACAAATTCCGAACATTGGTGCTGTTATTTACAAGATGCATAAAGAGCACTTATATGTGCTGTTATTTACAAGATGCATAAAGAGCACTTATAGTTCTGTTTTCATTTAGGACAAAACGGTAAATAAATAATTATTTGATATTACTCTGAGACGAATAATGACCTCCAGGTGTTGTTATACGACAATATATAATAACTGCTAACATTTATTAAACAAAATACACAAAATGAGTAAACCCAGAACCGGTGTATATATATACAGTTTTGATAATTTGTTTTTTCACTTTTTAAAATGTAAAATACAATAATATTTTTATTTTGTTTCAGAGCACTTCTGTATAGGAGAAGTAATCCAAAATGAATTGTCGTTGTATAGACCGTTTCATGAATAAAATATTATCATATGGTCTATTGCAAAGCAATACGAAACATCAGTAAAGTAAAGCATGTTGTAGAAAAATCTTAGAATTACAACATTTGGTTTAACTAAGGTTCAGGAGAAACCGTAAAGTTGTGAAAGTGTCACCCTTTTGTGGATGTACCTATAATTATCTCGAGCTACAAGCTGATTTATGGTTTTTGTTGATTGACGTTATCACAGGTGTATCTAGGAGCAATCACTTCGGTGGTGGTGGGGGGGGGGGGCAAGTTGAGCAACCACAATGTTTTCAAGTTAAAACTTAATACCTACAGGTGTGAGACGACTGGTCATAGTGTGACAAGTACACTCAGCATGTAAAGATGCACGTTATTGCTAGAAGGAGCCTGGGGCATGTCCCCCAGAAAATTGTGAGCAAAAAGTGTTATTAAAAACATTGGTTCTGCATAAATTTAAAAAAATGGAAAACCTTTCGGGGCAGAAACCAGTTTTGGAGGGACGTTATGGTAATCATATATAATCTTGCATGTTAAATAATTTCTTGGCTAACTATTGTCTGGGCGATTAACATCGCAACCCATGATGTCTAAGTTAAAACTACACTTGATTTAGGATTTCACGATCTCAAAAAAAGAAAAAAAAAGGAGAAAAGAAACAGATATTTAAACTATAAAAAGTTGTAATAAACAAAGAATCGTTTTCAACTTTTTCGATAATAGTAAAATAGGCCTTTTGTAAGTGCACCGAAAGGGCATCTAGCAATTATTATCAGTAATTTGTTTTGTTACTATAACGTAAAATTAAATTAATATCTAGCATCAGATAGATAAAATGAAATGTAAGTGAAATATACAGTAGTGCAATGTTTAAACCAACTTTCAATATATTTAATTATAAAACTACTTTGATGTAGATCTTAACCCTGACAAGCACAATAAAACAAAACAAATTATGGTGATCGAGTGACGATGTTGTTTATAGCACACTTTTATGTGTAATATTTTTTACTTACTTTTCACTTTTAAGGTTGCCTTCGTGGTGGCTTTACCCCATTTGTTCATTGCGCAGCACACATATTCCCCGCTGTCTCGAGGAAAGAGCCAATCAATATCCAGAACGACAAAGCCAAAATCATCTACAGTATGCACCCTGGAACCTATTATAAAATTAGAAGAAAAAAAAAACGACAACTTATGACTACTAGATTTATTGTATTTCTGTTTGTGAAATAACTCTCGGGTTGACAATAGTTGCAGGAAGACGTTATATAATTTACAAAGGAAATTACTTTTGTTGGATATCCACATAAAGCTACACTAGAGCTATCTGCGCTAGCATTCCTAATTTTGAAGTAATACACTAGAGAAGTTACAGATAGACAACAGCATCCACCAAATCTTGGGCTAATCTCATCGAAAAGTGGAATTTATCAGCTACTCTTATGAAGTATCCACGGCCGAATTTGCTATAGTGGGAATCGAACCATAAAGCTTTGGATTCACAGGAAATACTTTATAGTCAGTATAATCATAATCAACGTGATCAAACAGTTTTATGTATACTTATTTAGGCAAAACGGATTGTAGGTGTGTTGAAATCTTCTGTGGTTTCCATCTGCTTTTGGTATTTATGTTGAGGCTTTCATTGCAGGCTTTATCACACACACAGACTAAAATGTTGCCCATTTCTAAACTCCAGAAGGTTTAAAGCCAGATGACTGAAGATGTTATTATAATATGAAATAACGAACATATAATTTACCTGTAACAAGAGGTCTTCCATTAAGGTACCATTCAACTCTCATGGTTGGGTCTCCAACTGGTTGAAGACGACACTCAAAGTGAGCAGAATCTCCTTCTATCTTCTCCAAAAGGTTTTGAATCTCAGTGATGAAGTTTGGTGGTTGTTGCTTCTCTTCATCCAACGTTATTTCCTGTGTTTGATACAATGATTCTTCAAGCTGTTTCAAGCTCTCCGTGCCAGATTGGAAACTTTTGGGTAGTTGGGGTTCCATTACAATTGATGCTTTACCTACAGGATAAGAGACGTTATAATATATAATATTGACAATGTTGAATATATTTAAGTTGATAGAAAACTGAAAATATAATAGGAACACTATTAATACGCGGAACATGTTTATTTGAATAACTGTACAGAAAACAAAAAAACCAATTAAAGTAACGAACCACACGAGGCTGAATGTGACATCATCTGGTGTTAGCAGCTTAGACCACACTTCGAATATAAGTTCCATTGGTTCATAAAATAATGTAAGCTAAGGATAAAAGCAGTTAAGGCATATTTTTTTTCGAAAGGTAGAACAATTTATTTTTTTACTAATTTCTTTTGAGAAAGACTAATATGTTTTACAAAAACAATTTTCTCACTATATCTTACATAAACAATAGTGTTTAAATTTAGACAATAAGAGCCTCGCAGGTTTCCATTTGAGCTTTTTATATTTTATAATGTTAAACACTCTTGTATGATTTACTTGGTGAGTTTGTTTATTTGTTTAATTTCGCGTAGAACTACTACAGAGTTATCTGCGCTAGCCGTCCCTAAGAGTCAACATAACTAGCTCTTTGGCTTCTTTAATCGAGTAGTGGGATTGACCGTCACCTTATAACGCCCCCATGGCTGAAAAGGTGGGCATTTTCGGTAATGGGAATCGAACCCAAAGCCCGCAAGTTGCGAGTCAAGCGCCCTTACCACCAGGCCGTCTTGACGAGACTTGTTATGTCACGGAAAGTGATTTTCCTGCAGTACAGTTCGTTATTGGGTTAAGAAACTTCTAATTTTTCTCTGTGAAAACGTCACAACACTGTTCCATTACTTAACACTTACACTGGATGGCAGGTTCATAGCTTATGATACAATGTGTTCGTAAAGATAAAGAAAAAAACTACCCCAAAACGTACTGTATATAGAGACAGCTGTATATTTGTGCCATCTTCAGATCACCCAATCAGTCCAAAGAAAAAAAAGTGCATTATTTTGTGGATTATTGTCATGATTACTTTCATCTTGTTTATAGATTTGTAGGGGATAGGGGCCTACTTTTCATATTCAAGTTAGCTGAAATAATAACTTCTCCTATCCTGTTAACAGCTTTATAGATGTAAACTTCAATATTACATTGGTAGATTGAGAGACCTACCTTTCACTTTCAAATTCGCTGAAATAGTAGCTTCTCCCATCCTGTTGACAGCTTTACATGTGTAAACCCCAACGTCGCGCTGGTAAACTCCAGCAATTTCCAGGATAACGTAACCAAAGTCACTAATAGTTCTTACTCGTGACCCTGAAAAATAATTGTGATATTGATACTGTGAGTTCATCTGATATTAACACAAAAATTAGTCTGATGTGAAACTCTTATTATAAGTAGTTGTAATGCAATACTTGGATATTTCCTTAGTAATTAACCCGAACACACACACACACTTGAAAACCTTAACTAGCAAGTGCGTTTAATAATAATTTTATGGCCTTTTGTACAATATCAAATTATTAAAACTTAAACGCTGAAACTTGACTAAATATCAAATGCAAACAAAGATAATAAATATATAAACAACTAAATGTTTGATAATTTAAGATGTATATAAGTTTCTTACCAGTCTTCAGTATTTTACCATTATGGTACCAATCTACTTTCATTGTGGGATCACCAACTGGGGTTAAACGACATTCAAAGTGAACAAGAGAATTTTCTCCAATTGTGATGTCTTGAAGAGTGGTAATAAACTTTGGAGCTTGAGTGGTTTCTGTATCCATCCAAACTTCAGCCAGATGACCACTTGGAATCTCTTCAAACTTTGCAATCTTCTCGATTCCTGATTCCATTCCTTCAGGTAGCTGAGACTCCAGGATAATTCCACGTTTACCTAGAAGAACACGTTTTAAGACAATAGTTTAATAATTTCAGGCGTAATTGAATATAAAAAATGGTTTCATATTTTGCATTTTGAAACTTTCAAATGATGTACTCATAGCTTTTCTCTAGATTGTTAAAAATTGGATTGTATGTGAAAGAAATAGAAACTGTGACATAGCAGGGTTGGTGATTAGGTGATGAAAAATGAGCCACACTGCTGGGTGAAAGAGTTTGATGGAGCTGTTTAGTTTAATTTTTTTCGATTATAAGTAACTATTAAGATTTTTATATAAGATGCAGCGTGGGTACTTGAAATATGATACAAATAAGGTATGGGTGTTGTTAAGCGGAAAGCTACACAATGGGCTATCTCTTCCCCGCCCACTACGGGCATCGAAACCCCAAATTTAGCGTTCTAAGTCTTATCGCTAAGCCACTTGGAGGCGGTACAAATATGATAAAAAGGGTTCTGAAATGACAACTTTCAAATCATGTTTTAATTTAACAACAACAACAACAAAATTTTTTAAATGTGTTACCAAAGTAATACATTTTACAGAGATGCGTGTACATAGATATCGAATCTGAGCAGTACAACTGGCCTAGACAGATATGTGTAAGATAACCTGTGTAATTATCAAAACTTAGCGAATCAAGTGCCGTCAATCAACGAATAACCAATTCTGCCGATCGGAATGTAATAAAACGATAGTAAAACCGCGACTGTTTATATCTTCCTCAGAACATACACAGAGGCCGAAATAGATCTGGTAAAGTCTCACTGTACAACTAAAATGACGACATCATTTAACCTCGGCATAAAAGTTCATAGCATTACTAATACCGTACAAGACCTCTACAAACTTAAAATAACTTCTATCTCAGGCTTACCTTCACACTTCATTGTGCACGTGGTAACAGCTTCTCCAATTTTGTTGGTGGCGCGGCAGGAATACACTCCACTGTCTTCTGGGTACACGGGACTTATCTCCAGAACCACAAAGCCAAAGTCGTTGATGGAACGGATGCGTGTTCCTAGAAGTATATTTTTACCATGTTTAGATTTCTCGTCTTTAAAGCAAAAAATAGATAAACAAGTAATAAAAAAATCGAATGGACAAAGATGACAAATACACAGCTAAGGTACAATATAAAAACGTAATACCTTAAACAGTACTATTCAATGCTGGAAAATAGAAATGAACAGGAGTTGACCAGCTAACAAAAGAGCCAAGAGCAATCCAGCATATTTTGCTGAGTTAGAACAACATGGGTTTAGGTTAAAATAACAGTTAATAACTCGTGTATCTATATAAGCTTGCTATCAGGAATCTAGAATGAATCTACAAATACTCGTCATCCGTGGTTGACAGCGACAGTAATGTAGAATGAAAGGGATACTATATTTACGAATACCCGTTCATCCGTGGTTGACAGCGAAGGTAATGTAGAATGAAAGGGATAGTATATTTACAAATACCCGTTTATCCGTGGTTGACAGCGACAGTAATGTAGAATGAAAGGGATACTATATTTACAAATACTCGTCATC
>NW_013666445.1:306542-311266 GCF_000517525.1 Limulus polyphemus
ACAAGCAATCAACAGAAATAATTGTAGGTATGATTTGCTAGTCTTAATTACCAGCAATCAACAGAAACAATTGTAGGTATGATTTGCTAGTCTTCATTACCAGCAATCAACAGAAATAATTGTAGGTATGATTTGCTAGTCTTAATTACCAGCAATCAACAGAAACAATTGTAGGTATGATTTGCTAGTCTTCATTACAAGCAATCAACAGAAACAATTGTAGGTATGATTTGCTAGTCTTCATTACAAGCAATCAACAGAAACAATTGTAGGTATGATTTGCTAGTCTTCATTACAAGCAATCTTTTTTTCTTTCTTCAGGTCACCGTTTTAGAACCTTCTACGATTTTGGTATCGTCATACTTGACATTCTGTATTGTTATGGAGAAGACAGTGGCGAGTACCTGTGTAAAGCAACGAACAAGCTTGGAGTTGATATCACGAAAACAACATTAATGTGTAAATGTGAGTATCTGTATATCTTATATGTGAGTATATTTATATCTTAAAATCATCTTTGTCACAAAATTAGTTCTCATCCAGAACTGTTCTTATTGATACTAATCAAACATAATAACATTTAGAGCAAAGCTATTTTCACACTTTTGATGGATCTTTTCCATATCTTCCGCCGTTGATTGTTAATGATGAAGACTTTTTACTGAATTATAGCCAGAACTGTTTCTCTCTCTTATTGGCAGTGAAAACTCTGAAGTGAATCATACCTACAATTATTTCTGTTGATTGCTGGTAATGAAGACTAGCAAATCATACCTACAGTTGTTTCTGTTTAATACGCAATATAAGGCATTTAACAAATAAAAACTATAGTCATTCAAACAAAGAAACAAAGAACCCACAAAGCACATTCCAAGAAGAATTCTCGAGTATACAGGTTAAGTTGACATTTTTGTTGTCTGTTCAAACAGGGATAAGATATATTTTAGTAAATAATGTTATCTAAATGTAGTAATCTATATAAATATAATAGTACTGTCTGTTGTATGTCCATGTAACTACTTCGCAGGGTGTGGATGGATCTTCACCAAAATTGGTATGGAGGCTCATTAGATCCATGCGGGGTTACATATAAATTTTCAGTTTTGTATTTTTTGGTTTTTATGGGCGTTTTTGTACCAGTACTTTGCCCCCCTGTAGATGGATCTTCACCAAATTTGACATGAAGGTTTGTTGGGTCCATGCGGAGATACATGCAAGTTGCGGTTTCCCATTTTGTGTTTTGCTGTTTTTATGGACGTTTCTACAATTACATATAAGGGAAGCAACTTTTCACGTCCTAAGATAACCTTTCATTAATCACAAATTTACATAAGTTCCGTCCAGGGGACGTGTACTCCAGCTGGTTAGCAATATGATCCAAACATCATAACCAAAATTGTATTTTTCGACTTTGTACATTCTCTATAATTCCATATATGTTTTATTTTCATTTAAAAAACAAATAAACAAGGGGACGAGAAGTTTCTCTATATTCAATTAACAACGAATTCAGAAAGAACTTTAAAAACCTATTAAACAGCAAACATATTAACCAACGTTTATGAATGAATTAATTACGCCATACCATGTTGCAGAGGTTTTCCATTGAAGAACCATTCGACTTTCAGGTTGGGATCATTTATAGGAGACACCTGGGTTTCAAAATGAGCACTTTGTCCTTCCACGAGGGTAGTCAAGGGTTGAATCTGAGTCTCGAACTTTGGCGGTTGGTTGACAGTTAGCTCTGTTGACACTTGGCTCTGATAATGAGAGTACCCTTCTAGAGCAGCGATTTTCTGAAGACTCTGAGGTTGGAGAGAATCACGGAAGATTTTCCCATGTCCTGAAAAACAGGTAGAGCAATAAAGTTGTTTGCTTCATTCAATTCCTTTAATCCCTCCCCCCAAACTAAATGCTATAAACGATAAGAATAAAACTTAGAATTGGAATTTTCCATCCGATTGCTAGCTTATGTACAGGTGGGCTAAGTGGTCAGGTCTGAGACACCTAAAATTTAGGGAACTACTGATCAGAAGGAAGACAGACAGATAGAACCATCCATCTCCCAGCTTTTTCAATTGAATGACTGGATTGAATTTCACTTTTATAGCTACTAATTGCTGAAATTACTGCGCTTGCTCAGGGGTATACGTACCGTCTTTAACCTTGGATCCTTCGATACAGAGTGTAACACATTTAGAAAGTAAACACGTGGTACTTCGTTTTCAAAACTGAATATTTTTTTCGAAGCACGAACACCATATTAATCGGTCAAACTGCCGATGTACCGATACTTTAGAGAAATTACTTATTCAACTAGGGTATTCCTAGCATAAGGAATGCGATTTATCATCAAATACGTCCGTAAATGACTATGTTGTCTCGTGTCGAGATATATTCGTTATACATATGAACAGGGATGGATTAAGGACTTTGTGAACTCGATGCAAGTTTTGTAAAGGGCCCTCAGAACTGAACTTCAAAAATATGTCACATACAATTCAATACTATTTATTAACTACAGTTTGAACAATACATAAACACAAGCGATGGGTAGATAATATAAAAAAAGCAACGTTAATATTTATAACAAATATAAAGTAATGACAAAGTTTTTTTGTTGTTAAATAACCAAACATATATTTATGAAATAACAAGCTGTAAGAATATGTTAATGAAAAAAATTACAAAATACATTTGTATACATGAAACGCCTAAAATCGCAGTTGTCATAGTGACACAGTTGCGAGCATATATTTCAATGAGGCATCCAGTTTTTATTATTTTTTAAATATTTTTATTTTATGGGGAGCCCCTGAACCAGGGAACCCGGAGAAATTTATAGTTGTAATGATGTATAGTTTTAACATTTAATAATAAAAAGCTTTTTAAAGTGTTGTGTAATTTAGTTTTACAATTGATAGAGCATAATATGTAAACGTTCTACTTATTTATGTCTTACGTATGTACATCAATCACAAGAATCCGATTTATCAAAAACTGTTCAATGAAAGGGGAGAAGATGACACGTGAATATAAGCTGTTAAAGCAAGTGTTTAGCTTTTAGTTTTATCTCGCAAGGAAAGCAAACTTCATCATCGCAAGAATAAAAACAAACCTCATCAAAACATAGCACCATTTTATCTATTTAACAAGTTATTCTTAATACAGTGTTTATAAGAGACTTACCAGTACATTCTACAACACACCGAGTGGTGTCAGAACCATACTTATTGGTCGCCACACAAATGTATTCTCCCGAGTCCTCCACGTGAACAAATGAAATATCCATGACAACATAGCCAAAGTCGCTCAGCGTCTTAATTCTAGAACCTAGAGAAAGCAGAAAGTCACGTGAGTATTACAGTTTCTTTTTGACATGGCAATTTTTACACCACGTGCAGCTATAAATGTTTGTTGTCATATTTTTACGTTTTATGCAGAGCATTACAAAGCACGCTATATAAACAATGTCCATCGAAAAAAAACTCCATGAAGATAATCTATTGTGGATGTTCACTAATAAGAACAGACTGACCGGTCTAAACGCATTTAGTCATTATCGCTAGCCAGTCTTTTTGATGAATATAGACAATGACATAGTGGTGAATGTTACACTTACTATCTCGAAGAGGTTGACCATTGTGGAACCATTCGACCTTCATAGCTGGATCACCAACAGGTACCAGGGTACATTCGAAATGGCCACTGGCTCCTTCTTTCAGACCTACCATGCTCTTTAGCTGGGTAGTGAACTGTGGCCTTTGACCTCGGGCTCGGTCAACAGTTTCTAATGTGACTGTGATTTCAGCCTTGCCCCACTTGTTGGTTGCTCTACATGTGTACTGTCCTGAATCCTCAACGACAACTCCCATAATTTCTAAAACAACCATACCAAAAGCATGGATGGTACGGATACGGTGCCCTATAGAAATGAAGATGTAGCTTGATTAAGAATTATGTATGTATGTATGTATATATATAGGGTAACTTATCATCCCGACAAAATGATCAGATATAATGGGACAGAAACATACTCACTTGCTTTGAGTGGTTTTCCATTGAAAAACCATTCCACCGCCATCGTCTGATCCCCAGCAGGGGTTAGAGTGGCCTCAAAATGGGCAATGTCACCTTCGTTCAGGTTTGTTAAATTCTGGAACTGTGACGTGAAGATTGGAGGATGTCCTTCTTCGTCTGGTATACCTTCAACTGTTTTAAGTAGAGATTCTTCCAGTGTCTGTATACTCTCAAGGCCCCGCTCTCCTTCAGGGTGAAGGGTACCTTCGTATATTGTGCTTTTACCTGAAAAACATTGACTTCTGTTTATTAGCAGAAATTGGTCGAACTCCTTTTGGGATGCTGAAAATAAAAGTATAATTCTTAATTTAAGATTAATATTCTCATTTCATTAAATTTTAGTTATCAAATCAATGCTACGTAAAATAAGATTCAATAGAATATAGGTTGAATAGAAGATAAAATAGGTCAAGCCCCAAATTTCAGCGTTATAAGCCTTCACGCTTACCACCGAGCCACCAAGAAACCAACCGAATATAATATTTTTTTGTTGCCAAACTAAGGAAATTGTACTGAAATATTAAATGCTTACAGTTATAATTGTTTTATTCTTCAAAAACAAACACCAAGGGAGATTAAATGTATAAGGATAATTGCAGATATCTTTGAAGCCCCATATGTTTAATTATTGTTTTTTTTTGTTT
>NW_013666445.1:312168-318348 GCF_000517525.1 Limulus polyphemus
TACCAACGAATAGTGGGATTGACCGTCACATTATAACCGCCCCCACGGCTGAAAGGGCGAGCATGTTGGTGTGACGGGGATTCGAACCCGCGACCCTCTGATTGCGAGTCGAGCGCCCTAACCACCAATCCATGCCGGGCCTATGTTTAATTAATCTTCATTCTTTTTGGAATTTTCAATCTCGTGCGCAAGTAGGCTAAACGGCTAGTTCAGATACCTTTGGCGTTCAGGCTTAGCCGTTCCTAATTTTAAACTGTGGACAGAGAAAATACAGCCAGCCAGCAGTAGCCACCGCTAAAAGGGCTTTGTCTGGCTCCTTGAACTGACTAATGAAATTGACCGACACTTTGATAATGCACCCAATGTTGCTAAAAGGGCGGAACGTGTTCCGCGACATCTCGTCTTTTCGATCCGTAACACGACAAGTTAGCCATTAGACCATACCAGGCACTTTATAAACATTACCTTTTGTTTTACGAGTAAGATATTTAATGACAATTGAAATTATTGTTTAACCTAATTCTAGATCCAGAGTGAAAGATAATACAACTTGAGAAAAACTAAACTTGTTTGACCTTTTTAAACTTATTTGTAAGACCAGATCAAGTTTCTGATACTTACCAATACACTGGATAGTGGTTGAAGTGAAGGCTTCGCCTGCAGCATTATGAGCTCGGCAGGTGTAAACTCCATTATCTCGAGGCCATAAATCCGAAATTACCAATGTGACTTGGCCAAAATCTGTTGCATGGGTGAAACGGGATCCTGGAGTGGAAGACGTGGATTATTGTATTAAAACATTATATATGCTAATTAGGTCAAACAACTTTGGGAAAGCTTTTCATTCAATTATATATCACAAAGAATAGAACTTATGCTTCTGGGTTGGACATTTAAGACATCTCTTTCTTAACAAACACAAATAATAGAGTCCAATTTTGGAGAAACTCAGTTACTTAATGAAGCTTAAAAAGCTTCGATTGAAGTCAATGGCACTTCTGTAATAAATGTGTCGAAAAATCCGAAATAAAACTATTACCTAATTCTAAAACCTTTCCATTGAAAAACCAGTCGATCGTAAGCTTTGGATCAGTGGATGGTTCATATCGACAGTTTAGCCGAAGTCCGTCACCCTCGTTAACACTGAAGTTTTGTTGAAGCGGTTCTACGAACACGGGCTTCGGAAACATCAGCTCATCTTCCTCCAAGGTTGTCTGAGACGTTAGTAGTGAGGAATTAGAGCAGTTTATTGTTCTAGACTTTCAGCTTTATAACGGTAGATAAAATAATATGGACAAAATGTTTACCTTCAATTTTCCAATATAATAATTAGTTTGTTTTTCTATTAATCAAGAATGAGCAATGTTTAATAATTGTAAAACAACTGTACATTGGATAAAATATAGGGCGTAGTATCTACCATTAAATACAATATATATTTAACGAGAGAAGGCATTGGAAAATTAAAAGATTGAAAACGCATTGAGAGCCACTTAATACTGCTTTGACATTTTAAATATTAACCATTTTAATTAATGGAAATCAAACCTTTGTTACACTTACAGACTAAGGATAAGTTAAATTCAAAAATAATATTTCTTTAATTTTCTAAGTAGTTAACCCTGGCATAACAAAGTATAATAATCCATGCTCCATGTTTTTATTTAAGTTATCATTATCTTAATCTTATTTATTTTTACAGGCACTTCCTGCTACCACATTAAGCAGATACCACCACCAGGGCTATTCAACTGTCCTAATAATAGTAACTATGTTACCGATACTAGTCGACTGAGAATCTTTTAATAAAGATTATATCTTTCATTGTGGCAAAAAACGTCGTTTTTGTTTTTCAATTTCCAAATCATTATCTTATAGCATTTTCAAAAGTAAAATATATTCCACAAGTCCTTGCTGTGAAACAAGTTTAAGTACGATAGGATAGGTCCAAAGGTCAAACCACTGCTATTTAAAGTTGAGCTCTCTAACCAAAAGATACCTGATATCTGGAAAGGTAAGCTTCTTCGACTTCCTGCACACGTGACAAGCCCTCTTGTCCCATTGGATGAAGAGTAGTCGAAATAACGGCTCCTTTACCTGAACACAGAGTGCGATAAAATTAAAGATATAATTGAAGAATTGATAACAAGAAAAGAATAACAAAAGTTTAACTTGCTTTAACCCGGAATTCATATGGCACTCACATGTGTTTGAAACTCCTTTCCCTAAACTATTTATACACCATATTACTTCCGAATCCATAACTTTGTTTGTTACAGGGTCTCTAATGACAAAAAATAACACAAAATCAAAGTCATCCATTAATATTTGGATTTTAGCGCAAAGCTAAATAATGGGCTATCTACTCTATATCTGCCAAGGGCAACTGAACCCCGAATTTTAGCGTTGCAATTCCGTAAATTTACCCTGACCCGTTGAAAGACTCCTCAATTCTGCATTTAATCCCACTGATAACTACTGGAGTTCCTTATGTAATGTGAAAAGAAATTGAGTGGTTACACTCTTTTGTCAGTTCTTTACTCTGAATGTTATAACAGAAAAATACCAAACATTACTCAATATGATGCTATAGTTGAACCCTATTGGTGTTGAACGATATACAATAAAGTCCGCAATTTGAGGGTTAAAAATTATAACAGGTACAGAAACAAAAATGCACATCATTGGCACAGTTAGATTAATAAACTTCATGTTTTTAAATTTTTATGTATGCTTTTACCTGTCATAAATTGTGATTTGAACCATCAGAGTGGAGGACAATGACCATCAAGAGGTTAGTATTTTTATCGTTAGCTGTAAATGACTAGATATGTACCCCCCAAACCCTAATAAATTATGCCTTGACGTTTTATCAAGCCTAATTGGAGAAACTGATGGCCAATTAGATGTACCTATAAACTACTTATTACGTACCAGTATTATATCTCACTATCTCCTGTCATTCAGTAGAGGATGAATTATCGATTAGTGATCCATCGATTTTTCCGACTTTTTTAAAGAATGTAAGTAACGAAAAACTTTGTTTATCCACACCTTAAGGTCCAGTAATTTATATGTACATTTTAAAAAAGCTCTGTCCTATTTATAGGGGAATTTTTTTCTATCCATGCTACATTTATATATATATATTTGTGATAACTCTGATAACACGTGAACGATACGAAACTTGGGCAAATTATGTAATATACGTCTCGAAGATTCTGGTGCAGTAGGAGGCAGACATTTTTCTTCGTTTTCTTTCTTATGCAATTTACTTTCGAAAATGTTTGTAATTAGCAGTAATTAGTAGAGAAATTGGCGGCTACAGTTGTAATGTTCTTACAGCTGAAAACGTTAGTGATTACCAGTATCTGTCACCTATAGAGAAATTGGTGGCTACAGTTTTAATGCTCTTACAGCTGACAACGTTAGTGATTACCAGTATCTGTCACCTATATAAAAATTGGTGGCTAAAGTTTTAATGCTCTTACAGCTGACAACGTTAGTGATTACCAGTATCTGTCACCTATAGAGAAATTGGTGGCTACAGTTATAATGCTCTTACAGCTGAAAACGTTAGTGATTACCAGTATCTGTCACCTATAGAGAAATTGGTGGCTACACTTTTAATGCTCTTACAGCTGAAAACGTTAGTGATTACCAGTATCTGTCACCTATAGAGAAATTGGTGGCTACACTTTTAATGCTCTTACGGCTGAAAACATTGTGTGTGTTAAACGGCATATCGCTGCTCGAACCTTGTCCCTTCCGATAGCCTTCAATAAGCCACACCAGGCACAGCTTAATATATACATGTTATATTCTAAACTTACCGTGCACTTTTAGGGAGCCTGTCGTTACGGCCTGTCCTTTGCTGTTGGTTGCGCGACAGGTATAGATACCCGAATCTTCTGGGTAGACATGGCTGACATTCAGGGTGACGAAACCGAAATCATTATTAGCTGTGAAGCGGGTAGCTGAAAAAGAGAGAGAGAGAGAGAAGTTATTTTTACAAAACGTGTACAAAATTATAATAACAATATTATTGTTTAAACCGAATAATTTTCTGCTATTTTTCCCACGAGTAAGTTTGTTTATGTGTGTAATGATGGCTAAGTTCTGATCAACTGAATACCACGACCAATCTCAATTATTCGCAACAATATTATTGTTTAAACCGAATAATTTTCTGCTATTTTTCCCACGAGTAAGTTTGTTTATGTGTGTAATGATGGCTAAGTTCTGATCAACTGAATACCACGACCAATCTCAATTATTCACTTGATGCGGGAAATGAAGGGGTTTTAAGCTTTAGTAAATAAACTGTAATCAATATATTACACAAAAATTCATTGTTAATATAGGAAATATATATAATGCTATTACAATAGAAGTGTTAAAGACTTGATCTATCGTTTGTTATAGCTTATATTACTATGTTAGATCCTTCCAGAAACCTGAACTCATAATTACTATTTTCTTGCAGGACCCTGGTGGAGAAGACATACATCTGGCGTCAGGGTCGCCGATGAGTCTAATGAGCCCTGAGGAAATGTCCCCACCCTCCCCGCCCTTTTTTTTGGGGGGGGGGAGAACGCGCGCGCGCACCAACACTGGTTAGATGGGTAATTTAGTAGTATTAGGATTACTGACGATCAATCGGACCCTAAACGTACCTATGGTTCCAAGTCGCAAAAACAATGCGGTACAATACCATCAACATGGTCTACAACACATGAAAACATAAACACATGTTTAAACCACTGTTGTAGTTGCTTCTTCGACGTGTTGATAATATTGTTTAATAACGTTTTTATTGAGAGTTGAGAAGGCTTGTGTTTCCAAAGTGGCGTTAGAAAACTTATATACAAGTCGATGTAAAACTTGCCAGCAACTAAGGAGAATCAGTTAAGAGTTAAGTCATTGAGCCCATAACGCCTCAACTCCAACTGCCTATCGCTGTCTGGAGGGTAGAGGTTGAGAGTTTTACTTTGTAGAATTTTTATCTGGTTGGATTGATTCTACGTTAAAGTTATTTCTAAATATTAAGGCGTTTGGATTTTGCCTGATAGATGGAATATCCCCGACACATTTGGGTGCTATGACTACAGGCATTATCCTTTGTGACTTAAGGACGACAACGAGGAATGATAACGGAGGCATAATTTTGAGTTTCAATTTTATTATATTGTTTCTGGTTTATATTAAGTTCATTATTGTTTCACAGTGCTGATTTTAATCGCCTATAAACAATTAATGTATTGCATAGCATCATATATATTGATTTGTTTATATAAGTGCTTATATACATTTCAAGACACAGATCATTTTCTCCATCACACGTCATAAATAGATAAAAACTAACTGTAACATACGACATAATAATAGAAACATTCTCGAGTTTAATTGCTCAAGTAACATATGTAACTTAAATCCTCTTACCAGCAGAAAGTGGTTTGCCATTAACAAAGAACTCAATATTAAGGGTCGGGTCTTTGGAAGGTTCTACACGACACTCGAAGTAGGCCGAGTCGTCCTCTCTCAGTTCTAGGTTGTTCAGGTGGGTGATGAAGACAGGGGATTCATACACTGTATCTGACAAATCAGCTTCTGGGGCTTGATAGGCTTCTAGTTCTTGAATCTTCTGGAGACTTTCAGGATTTTGAGTTGTCAAGATAATTCCATGACGACCTAGTTGGAAAAATCCTCCTTGCTAATCAAAATCCTCCTTACTTGACAACCATATAGAATTCCCCTTACTTTATACTTATATAAATATCCCCCTTGCTTTATACCTGTACAAAAAGAATTGTGCTTCACAAGCACATAAAAATCCCATTTGCTTGACACTTATATTCAAATCCTTTTTACTTAATACGTATATCAAAGTTTTCCTTACTTGATACCCGTATTAAAGTCCTATTTACCGAATACCTATATTTAAATATCTCTTGTTTGCTACCTGTATTCAAATCTTATTTACTTAATACATATATTAAAGTTTTCCTTACTTGATACCCGTATTAAAGTCCTATTTACCGAATACCTATATTTAAATATCCTTATTTACTACCTGTATTCAAATCCTCTTTACTTAATACATATATCAAAGTTTTCCTTACTTGATACCCGTATTAAAGTCCTATTTACCGAATACCTATATTTAAATATCTCTTGTTT
>NW_013666445.1:319023-330645 GCF_000517525.1 Limulus polyphemus
TTACTTAATACATATATCAAAGTTTTCCTTACTTAATACATATATCAAAGTTTTCCTTACTTGATACCCATATTAAAGTCCTATTTACCGAATACGTATATTTAAATATCCTTGTTTACTACCTATGTTCAAATCCTCTTTAATTAATACATATATCAAAGTTTTCCTTACTTGATACCCGTATTAAAGTCCTATTTACCGAATACCTATATTTAAATATCCTTGTTTACTACCTGTATTCAAATCTTCTTTACTTAATACATATATCAAAGTTTTCCTTACTTTATACCTATATTAAATCTTTTTTTTACCTGATACCAGAAAGACAGTATCATAGTTTATATTTCTTATTCTCTTGATTTTGTATTGAAAGAAATAAAGCTTCAAAAATAGTTAGCCAATGTAATGTGTACAAGTGCGCTAAACCTTATTCTAACAATAATTTTCTAAATGTGTTTATTGAAGAACTTACCCACTATACAGTGTTGTTCTAATGATATGTAAAACATCTAAATACATTAAATAAGACGTGTATTATTCTCGTGAAATTAAAAACATGCATATTACGGAAGAAAATACCATATGAACAAAACGCAATTTAGTATCACTGGCTGCTTTGTCTAGGTTAACTTTTCCTTATTTTATAAGCGTTTAAAAAAATACTATAGAGTACTAGAGGCATGTTCAACACGTGAGTTAAGTCTAAATAAAGTCTTTCTTTTTACCCTCAATTTTAAGAGAACACGTGGAGACGGCTTCACCAGCTTCATTCACTGCTCTACACGTGTAAATACCAGAGTCGTCAGGCCTTATACCGGTCAACTCAAGAGCACAAAGGCCAAAGTCAAAGGTCATAGCCATCCTCGTTCCTGTGAAAGTGACAATATTTCTGTAATAAGCCTAACATACCTATATATAAATATTAGGTTATGGTAGGTTCAAAATAAACTAGCGATAAAATGAACAATTATCTTTATTTCAAAAATAGCGATAACAATAAACGTTTAATGTCAAGGAAATGTATCTGTATCGAGCAACTCACTGTTCTTTTTTTTTGCTGTGTATTTACGTGGACAATGAATGGTTAAGCAGAAGATTCGGAAAATCTACAACAAATTTTACATACACGAAGAAGAAAATTACGTTGTTAGTAAATTTGAAGTCTTATCAATGTACCTTAGAACTGATTAAAACTGGGCTCTGTATAGGTGCCTTCACGGACAATATTTGTAATTGAGGTTTGTACCTTAGAACTGATTAGAACTGGGCTCTGTATAGGTGCCTTCACGGACAATATTTGTAATTGAGGTTTGTACCTTAGAACTGGGCTCTGTATAGGTGCCTTCACGGACAATATTTGTAATTGAGGTTGCATTAACGCTTGAGTACTAAATGGGAAATAATTTCTAAACAATTGTTATTTTAATTTTTGGATACAGACTCACCTGTCACAAGAGACACGCCATTCTTATACCATTCTATCTTCAGTTTCTCATCGGTAGCAGGCTCTACTCTAGCCTCCAGACGGACATTTTGACCTTCAACCAGCTTGTCATAGCTGCTTAAATGCTGCGTGAAAACTGGTCGCGAGGTAGGACCCGCATCCCACCACACTTCAGGAATTCGTGAGGAATCAAATTCAAACATCTGTTGCGTCTTCAGGTGACACTCGGGATGTTGACTCTCTCCAAGAACTCCATGGCGACCTGTGAAGTGATGTAATATATGGAACTCACTGAACGCTAGTTAATTTAGACAGAAATATAAAAGATTCTAAAGGAAACATTTACTAAAAATATGATAAACTAAAGTAAAAACAAACGTTCTTCGTCAGTGTTGATAAAACAGTATATTACAGCATTATCGTAATGGCTGTTTTCGTTCGACAAAATGCGGTGTTCTATTACATATCGAGTTAGGCTTGTACACATACAAAGTATTATTTTTAAGCCTCAAAGTTTGCGGTGATGTGTAAAATTCACGGGCATTTTCATTGGTTAACTAGTTTGCTTGTTGGATTTCACACAAAACTATACGAGACTTGTCTCTGCTAGCCGTCCATAAATTTCAAACGATAAAGAAGAGGGAAGGCAACTAGTCAAACACTGCGACCAACTCCTGTTAGACCAATAGTGGAATTTGACTGTCACTCTTATAATATACCAATGGCTGAAGAATGAGGAGCGCTCACATTTTTTTTTGTTTGGGGGGTAACAGTAAGGGGACGTGAAATATGGACTCTTGGCTCATTTTGGTTAGAAGGAAACGGATTATTAGCTAGAACCATTTGTATAAAACTTTGCTTTTTATTTAGTGTTCACATGTATTACATAACCAAGAAAGATATGAAAGTTTATTCATTCACCAACCTGTTACTTTAAGCGACGTAGAAGTGACAGCTTCACCAGCTTTGTTAATAGCCTTGCACATATAAACACCAGAGTCTTCTGGGATAACTGATTTGATCTCCATATTCACTAACCCAAAATCATGAGTGACTCGGAAACGAGTCCCTAGAATGAAGTATTTCACAAACTGAAATAATTCTGCTTCGAACTGAACTGAAGTATTCTTACACATTACATAATAATAAATGCATTCAATGTCAAGAAATGCATAACAATAAAAGCTATTTTATCTTTTTTTTTTGCTTTATGAGTACATAACTGAGTAAAAGATTAAACAGCTTTATTCCATTTAAAACTGCACAATGATAACTTCAAACCCTACATATTCACTGTTCTATGCGCACCTGTTTTCAATTCCTTCCCATTCAAATACCACTCAAACTTCAAGTCAGGATCATCCGTAGGTGTGACACGACATTCAAAGAACGCAAGCTGTCCTTCTACAAGTTCGTGCGGCCCAACAATAGGCATAATGAATACAGGTTTGTCATAGACTCTATCTGGTTCTTCGGGTCCTTTCAGGCTCTTCAGATATTCCATTTCCTGGATTTTTTCCAGCCCTTCAGGATGCTGGGTCTCAAGCTGAATTGCGGCTTTAGCTAAAATGAAATTGGAATAAAAAAAAATCAATTCAAATATTTTTCTATTCGCGCGGCAAAGAAAAGTTAACCATCCTCTCGAAAGTTCTAAGAACTTATAAGTTCAGTACCTTTAAGCCATACTCTAACAATTGTAATTGTATCCCCCTTGAAACTTTGATATAGACTATGCCAATGAAAAAAAAAAGACTAATTAGTTGTATGTTTCAAGTTAAGCACAAAGCAATACAAGGGACTATCTATGTGCTGCCCACCATGGGTATCAAAACCCGGATTCTAGCGTTGTTATTCCGCAGACATACCGCTGTGGCACTGGAGGGGGGGGGCAGACTAATATCAACGTCTTTATAAGCACAGTAAAGTATATTTACAGAACTATACACTTACATAAATAATTAATGTTTCTAAATTGAGCTTTTCAACAAACTCTTTTGTATTTATTATTTAATTTTGTTCTAGTTTTAAAAACATACAATACTATTATTGCTTACCTTTTATTAAAGTATGTTTAAATTTTATTGTTATCATAAATACTACAGAAATAGTTTATATTACAACATCAGAGAAGACATAACTTCTTAAATTTCCCCATTTTCCAATTTAATTACATTTGATTGATTGATTTTTTCTAGAGAGTGTAATACACATTTCAGAGAAAACAGTTTTCTTTCTTTTCTCAATTTCCGGTTCCATCTATTATATTTGTTTAGATGTACAGCTATTATATTAAAACTTTCTAACATATCAGTTAGTTTACACACAACCATACTTATCTATCTCTATCCCAACTGATAGTGAAGGTTCAGCTGGAATATAATAAAGTCACTTCTCACTTTTTATCTTGACCGAAGCAGTGGTGACAGCTTCACCCAATTCATTAGATGCTCTGCACATGTAAACACCAGCGTCATCTGGACGTACATACTGGACGTCGAGAGCCACGTACCCAAAGTCATGAGTAGTCAAGAAACGAGAGCCTAAATGAGTAATCAACAGAAATCTTAAAACACAGAACTTTTTAACAAACAAACAAAAAACACTCCAGGTTTCTTTTACAGTGTATATTATCATCAACATAAGCACTGAAGTTTTTTTGCAATAAATGCAGATGATATAGCTTTTATATGGAGTCAGTGACAGACCAAAGAAGTAAAGAACTGTTTTGTTTAAGTAATGACACATACCATTTTGTATTTAAATTTACTTTTATTAATTAGTGGTTGAAATGCTTAGCATACTTTTGAATATTATCATTATTAACTTTTACACTTATGACGATTATTCTGTATTCTTAGCATAACGTATACATTTAGGTTCTCTAAGTTAGCCAGGCCTCGCGAGGTATTATTGGGTTTACGGCCGAAAATAACTATAACAGCGAGGGCACTTAACTGGTGAATCAATACATTCTAATCATTATGGCTTTAGTTTTCTTGTGTACTGATTTATGACGTCATGTACTTATGTTGAGTTTGCTTTATATAATTGGCTTCATTAACTTGTAAGTTCCGTTTTAGTTCTGTTGTTGTTTGCATAGTGCAAAAAGTGGGGAATCGAGACCCGAAATTTTGTGTTAAATTTCGCAAACTTACCTCCCATCCATCGAGGGGGGGGGTTAGTCCTGATCAGAAGGGTTGGCTTATTTTTGATCAGAAGTTATTGAATAGTAGTAATAATGAAATGAATAAAATCCGATTCATTCATAAACAATGCTATACTTTTTATGACGATGATAACTCTTCACGATAGAAGAATGAACCTGTTTAGAGTAATTCATTTTTAATTGTCACAGTGTAATGTGGTTGAACATTTCAATAATACAACAAAATTATAATTCTTGACGGCATATACTTCGAAACTTCGATTTAAGTCTCAATTAAGAAGAACCACGTGACTAACTTGTTGGTAGAGCTTTCTCATTGATGTACCATTCCACTTTTAAGGTAGGATCTCCAACAGGAATCAGGCGACACTCTAGATGAGCAGCGTCTCCTTCGATTAAAGTGTCCAAATTCTGCAGAGGGGCTGTAAACACAGGGCGCTGGAATGTGTGGGGTTCAATTACCTCTTCACGTCGATATCGCGATTCGTCTTCCAGTTCCTTAATTTTAGCAAGACCCTCTGGGTGATGAGTGTCAAGAATGATGGCACTTTTACCTGGAAATAGAACGCACGAGATTACGTACGTGAATGCCAGTGTGAAAGCAGGAAAGTGTTTTGTGACGTAAATGTAGTGGAATTAAATGCGTACATTTTAGGAATTTCTATTATTGTACGCGATGAAAAATATTGTACGCTAGTTTAGGTTAGGTTCGAAATACTCATCGTACAGGAGCTATTCCGGAACTAATAACGTTAAATCACACATAGAAAAAATATAACATATCCTGAGCACATACTTCTACAGTAGAGAACAGTTAATCATACGGTTTGAGTTCTGTATTAATAAATCATGGTGAGGATGTTATTATTGAACATTTAATCATTTAAGACGTTATAGTTTAGCTTTGTGATTATGTCCAGTTTATTTGCTGTACACTTAAGTGTCCATAAGCGTTCATAACGCTGGTCGGATTTCTAATTGAATACGTGGTTGTTCATGATGGAAGTCAGGTTATTTGACAAACATATGGCTGTTCATGACGTTGGTCAGGTTTCTAACTGAACATGTGGCTGTTTATAACGCTGGACGAGTTACTAATTGAACACGTGGCTGTTCATGATGGTGGTAATTCTACTTACTGAACACTTGACTGTTCGTGATGATGGTCGAGTTACTTAGTGAATGCGTGGTTGTTCATGATTGTGGTCAGGTTACTTACTGAACACTTGACTGTTCGTGATGGTGGTCATTTTACTTATTGAACACTTGACTGTTCGTGATGGTGGTCATTTTACTTACTGAACACTTGACTGTTCGTGATGGTGGTCATTTTACTTACTGAACACTTGACTGTTCGTGATGGTGGTCATTTTACTTACTGAACACTTGACTGTTCGTGATGGTGGTCATTTTACTTACTGAACATTTAACTGTTCATGATGGTGGTCAGGTTAGTTAGTGAATGCGTGGTAGTTCACGATGGTGGTCAGGTTAGTTAGTGAATGCGTGGTAGTTCACGATGGTGGTCAGGTTAGTTAGTGAATGCGTGGTTGTTCACGATGGTGGTCAGGTTACTTAGTGAACACGTGGCTATTCATGATTGTGATCATGTTACATACTTATCGCGTGGTTATTCGTGATGGTGGTCGGATTAATTAGTGAACAAAAAACTGCTATTAAACATAATGTTTGATAGATAACCTGAATACTATAATGAACAGTTATATAAACAATCACGTATAAATCAATTGCTTAGGAAGTTTGAAACAGTTCTATAATTTCAAAGTAACAACATCACGTACCATGAACTTTGATATTGATAGAAATTGCAGCTTCTCCGAGACGGTTTGTGGCTTTCACGGTAAACATTCCTGTATCCTCTGGGTAAACGTGCCTGATGTCTAGTGCAACGTAGCCAAAGTCAAAAGTAACGTGGAACCGAGAACCTATAAATATTTGTACGAACAGTTGCTTAAAAACTTTAAAACATACAATAGATCAGAATATTAAAAAAAATATTCCATATACAAATCAAATATATATATATATAAGAGACTTAATTCTAATTGGCTCCCCATAATTTCTTGGTATTGGCTTCTGCAATTTAAGATAAAGGTTAGGCTCTTTGCGTCGCAAAATAGAAAAATGCCTTTATGATTGTTAAGACCTTTTTATCTTAAATTTAAATTCAAACTTTTGCTTTAAATCAACACCTGAAAAACGATCTTCGTACAGACCTGCATCAAGAAGCTTTCCATTGTGGAAGATCTCCACCTTCAATTCAGTGTCATGAGCAGGTTCTACACGGCATTCAAAGTGTGCACTTTGACCTTCCACAAGTTCTGTTACTCCCTGGAGTTCGGTTGTGAAGTAGGGACGACATAATGGCTTTTCTACGATCTCTATGGGTTGGAATTTCACTAAACTCTCAAGCTCCCTGATCTTCTCCAGACCCTCTGGATGTTGAGTATCATCCAAAATACTGCGTCGAGCTGAAGTTAAATTATTAGAATTACATCAACAACAAAAACGCAACATATATAACAAGAAATAACCAATTTATCATAAAGGCAAATTAAGAAGTTATTTCAAACTATTTTATTACTAGAATTGTAAATAGTTTCCTCTAAGGACATTTATCAACTTCGTTTGATAATATATTAATTACGAACACAACAAAAGGTATAAGATTGATTTCACTCAGCATGATGCGTATACGTTATGGGAAAACAAATCAGAACAAAAACTGCTTTTTGGTTGTTTTAGCTACCCTGTAGCTGATACTAAAACTTTCTTTGGTATAGGAGCCCATCGATCAATCTACACTTTATCTTGCTTTGATCTTGTAACGTTTTCATTACTTCGTAATATGGGAAAATAATTCAACTCCTGACATACTTTTAAGCTTCAGGAGACAAAGTAAAATTAAAGAAAGGGTCTAATAATATATTATTTAGTTTTTCAAGTCTTGGACTCAGTTCGTGAGTGACCACAGTTTAAATTACGTAGTATCTCAAGTTTACCTTGGACTTTGATGGAGCACGTAGTTACAGCTTCTCCAAGCTCATTGACAGCCTTACACATGTAGGTACCCGTGTCTTCAGGAAACACGTACAGGATATCCAGAGCTACGTAGCCAAAGTCGTGAGTCTTACGGAACCGATGAGCTGTAGGTTTAAACATTATTTCATTGAATAGAATACAAATATTTACATATAAAACAGTTTAACATTTTCATCTGTTAAAAAAAAATTTTTTTTGTTCTTTTGTCGACTTTTAAAGAATTTTTTTCATAATTTATTTTAACTGTTGAAAATGAATCAAACCATTGAAATCGCAAGGGATTCTAATGACTCAATCCATTGAAATTACAAGGGATGCTTGATATCATGTTAAACAACCTGTCAAAAACCATCTTGAAGAAAAATGCTATGGTTCTGTCATTATGTTTCTATTATATTATTTTCAGTTAAAATAAAATCAGCGCTACATATTTCTGCTAGTTGTAGAAAAATAAATATTTAACATGTAGTTCATAAGAATATACAGTCCATGAACTTCAACATAAATATTCAACATGTAGTTCATAAGAATATACAGTACATGAACTTCAACATAAATATTCAACATGTAGTTCATAAGAATATACAGTACATGAACTTCAACATAAATATTCAACATGTAGTTTATAAGAATATATAGTCTATGAACTTCAACATAAATATTCAACATGTAGTTCATAAGAATATATAGTCTATGAACTTCAACATAAATATTCAATATGTAGTTCATAAGAATATGCAGTCCATGAACTTCAAAATAAATATTCAACATGTAATTCCTAAGAATATACAGTCCACGAACTTCAACATAAATATTCAATATGTAGTTCATAAGAATATACAATCCGTGAACTTCAACTCTTGCAATGTTCTACAGTGTTAAGTTAAATTCAGTTCCTACATCAGTTTTTTTTATCAGAAGCTGTCACTATTGATTTGAAAATCCTCATCATTTACCATTAAAGAAACCACACTGTGTTTTCGATGATTTGATTTAATCATCTAATCTCTAGATGATCCTACAACATACCTTCTTTGATTTCAACTCCATTCACAAACCACATGACCTTCAGTTTTGGATCAGTAATTGGTTCCAACTGGCATTCCAGGTGAGCGGACTGTCCTTCTACGACATTGTCCAAAGATTTGAGTGGTGTCAAGAATACTGGACGAGTAACAGGCGGAGGAGGTTCTTCAGCTGGTGGTGTGTACGCACTTTCTAATTCTCGGATTTTTTGGAGTCCTTCCTCATGAAGTGTGTCGGTCAAAATTGCACTTTTTGCTAAAAGAACAGTTCAAAAATCCATTCTTAGTCTGAAAGTTAAACCCTAAGTATTTACAACTAATCACTCATTAATTAGTGACTTTAATTTGTTAATATTAGATAATTTTATTAACTCAAGACAACGTGTTTAAAAGGTGTACGTTCGTTGTTGTCGATATAGCTTTAGGAAAATATACAACATTTTCTAGGTACACTTTGTCGAAGGAACGAACTGTCCTATACCTTTAACATTTATTGAACACGTGGTAATTGCTTCTCCTGCCTTGTTGGTGGCTTTACACATATATGTGCCAGTATCTTCGGGGAAGACGTAGAGTATATCCAGAGAGACGTAGCCAAAGTCACAGATACTTCTGAATCGATGAGCTGGAACAGAAAAACGTTGCAATCAATCCCAAAGTAAAATAACAGTATTGGATATAGACAACATGTAACTTTTGTTTGTTTGTTTCAGAATAGTCATGCTATATTTAAAAAGGCCTATCTACGCATAACCTTCCCTAATTCTAGTCAGCAACACCCACCGTCAACTCTTGGGATATTCTGATGTGGCCGAATATTTGTATTTGAGTGTCACTCTCAGAGCACACTCACAGCTCCAGATCGTGGAGCGCGAGTTTTTTTTTTTCTTTACGGCAAAGGAACGCGAACCATGAATTAAAAACTCGAAGTCTGGGCAAGTAACCCACTAACCCAACAGTTAACTAGTCTATCATATAAAGTTTTCTAGGGGTTTTTGTTATGTACTTTACTAAACTTATTTACCCTGTAGTCTGAGCAACTAAGGTGTTCATGCTGATATGGGCTGATTATCAACATTCTTTTTTTTCAAATAGGAAAAAATATATATAGTCAGAAAAAAAGAAACTTGTTTTATATTCTGCGATACAAAGTTTAAGTTGAGTAGTTGTAGGTGTTTGTTAACAAAAACTAGACTAAGTTGAAAGTTATGTAAAACTTAAAGAAAAAAAACAACAACATTTTTATTAAGCTACTTATGAATATTAAATATTACTTTGTAATAAGAGTAATTTCAATAAGCACCTTGTGGAATAGTACGACCGTTGACAAACCATTCGACCTTCAGGTTAGGATCATTGACTGGTGTGAACATAGCTTCTAAGTGAGCAGGTTGTCCCTCTACTAAGTCGTCAAGGTTATACAGAGGACGACTAAATTCTGGTCGTTGATTGTATAGCACTTCTTCCTCGGTAGTTCTGAGGAATCGACTTTCATCCTCGAGCTCCTTGATCCTCTGTAAGCTGTCGGGCTGTTGTGATTCTAGAATTAATGCACTTCTACCTACAAAACAAAAAGAATGCTTGAGTTAATAAGTTACGAGTAACAAAGAGTTTCTTTTAAGAATGCTTGAGTTAATCAGTTACAAGTAACAAAGAGTTTCTTTTAAGAATGTTTAATTTAATCAGTTACAAGTAACGAAGAGTTTGTTTTTAAGAATGCTTGAGTTAATCAATTACAAGTAACGAAGAGTTTGTTTTTAAGAATGCTTGAGTTAATCAATTACAAGTAACGAAGAGTTTGTTTTTAAAAATGCTTGAGTTAATCAGTTACAAGTAACGAAGAGTTTGTTTTTAAGAATGCTTGAGTTAATCAGTTACAAGTAACAAAGAGTTTGTTTTTAAGAATGCTTGAGTTAATCAGTTACAAGTAACGAAGAGTTTGTTTTTAAGAATGCTTGAGTTAATCAATTACAAGTAACGAAGAGTTTGTTTTAAGAATGCTTGAGTTAATCAGTTACAAGTAACGAAGAGTTTGTTTTTAAGAATGCTTGAGTTAATCAGTTACAAGTAACGAAAAGTTTGTTTTTTAAGAATGTTTAAGTTAATCAGTTACAAGTAAAGAATAGTTTGTTTTTCAGAATGCTTGAGTTCATCAGTTACAAGTAACGAAGAGTTTGTTTTTAAAAATGTTTAAGTTAATCAGTTACAAGTAACGAAGAGTTTGTTTTTTAAGAATGTTTAAGTTAATCAGTTACAAGTAACGAAGAGTTTGTTTTTAAGAATGCTTGAGTTAATCAGTTACAAGTAACAAATAGTTTGTTTTAAGAATGCTTGAGTTAATCATTTACAAGTAAAAAAGTTTGTTTTTAAGAATGCTTGAGTTAATCAGTTACAAGTAAAAAAGTTTGTTTTTAAGAATGCTTGACTTAATCAGTTACAAGTAACATAGAGTTTGTTTTTAAGAATGTTTAAGTTAATCAGTTACAAGTAACGAAGAGTTTTTTTATGGTTCAAAGACTATTTTTTGGTCACTGTAAAGATAAATCTTTCTTTTTCCTAAATTATGTCAAAGTTTTTAAACTTTTAGCTAAAAATAAACGAATAGAAATTATAAAAAACGAAATAATAAACTAAAAACCAGAACGTTTTCTTAGCGCGTCAAACCAAGCATTCATTGTTACCAGCAATTTTCTAGATCAAACACATCCAAACAAGGCCAACCATTCATTATTATCAAAAACTTCTTAGAGCATTAAACACATCCAAACAACATCAACCATTCATTATTATCCAAAACTTTGAGAGCATCAAACAAATCCAAACAACATCAACCATTTATTACTGCCAACAATTTTTAGAGCATTAAATCACATTCAAACAGGATTAACTATTCATTAATATTCAAATTCGATGACGAGGAACCC
>NW_013666445.1:330782-339358 GCF_000517525.1 Limulus polyphemus
TTGAGAGCATCAAACATATCCAAACAACATCAACCATTCATTATTATCCAAAACTTTGAGAGCATCAAACATATCCAAACAACATCAACCATTTATTACTGCCAACAATTTTTAGAGCATTAAATCACATTCAAACAGGATTTATTATTCATTAATATTGTTATTAATTTAGTTGATAAGTCTTTACTACACCATTTATCCTATAAAAGACAATTAAAAGGCTTTATGAATATTTAAGAAATCTTATCTATTGTGAATTTTTTATTTAAAGATTCAAAATTTCGAAGTCAGTCATATAATCACTCGTATTAAAAAAAGGCGCTTTAATAACATTTATACACTTTCTCAATGTATTTCTTGTTAAACACTTGTAAAATGTTCTTGAAACACATTTCTATAAGAACTAATTAAGCTTGTATCTTGCTGAGTGAACATCTTAAGGTTCTTTTCTTTTTCCTTTCGAGCATTCTACTTGTTACTGAAGTGGGACTACTCTCGCTGAAATTTTACCTGTGACGTTATTCAAGTCGAAGATGTTTTAATCATGTATTCACTCGTATCTTCTGCAGTTACAAATATGATACCGAGCAACTAGTCCTTCTGAATACTTACCTGTTACATGTATTTTGGTTGATGATGTTTCAACCCCAAGCCTGTTGGTAGCTTTAATTGTGTATTCACCGGTATCTTCTGGAGTTACAGATAAGATATCTAGGGCTGCCAATCCAAAGTCATACATTGTTCGGTATCTATGAGCTACGACAAAACAACAACATAAAAGCAAAAATATTATCTTTCTTTCTTTAGCACATATCATTGCATTTAAATTCATTACAAAGCGTATTTTTAACACAAAACTGTATGAGGAACCGAGCTAACTGACTGAGCTATCCAAAGTTATTTTTTTTTATTCTAGTAAGATTACTTCATCACGAACCAATACGTTTTTAAGCAGGTACTGATCTCCTTAGTGAATCTTATAATTTTTTAAGCACAGCGATTTACTGATAATCTTCCAGTAGCGTTTACACAGACAATAATACACAGAGTACAAACAAGCCTTTAATAACTCAAAGGCAGATAGAAGTCTGTGTCAATGAACATATTGTTTTCAACACATACAGTCGAACACAAAAATATTGACACCATACATTCAATATAAGATAATTCAGAAAACGTGACATTACTGAACATTAGCCCCATAATTAAGACAAAGATTCACAATGTCTGGTAGTTTAACAAACAAGCTTTATGAAAAACAAATACAAAAGAACTTAAATAATTTCACATACGAGCAAAATTATTGGCTCTTTCCATCAGAAGTCTGTAAAACTCAAAAGAACTATTTAAAAATATATTAATTTATAGAGAGCCATTATAGAGAACCAACAAGTCAATAAACGTGCAAGAGGTTAAAATTGTCAACAGCTGTTGAAGGAGAATTTCGTAACAACAAAGCATTTTTGATAAAAGAGTCAGCACAAAGGATCACATATAAAATGTAACAAACTTAAAATAAGACCCAAAAACTCCAGCGCTTTCGAATAGTTGACTATTCTTCTTTGTTCTCCTGAAGACGAGCAGAAAAATTGGATCGCTATATAAAAACTGTCGAGAACATTATTTGTTTATGAGGGAGGGAAAAATGCAGTAGTTTGAGAAGTAAAAAAAAAATACGTTACTGGCAATGGCTAACAAATTAGCCGTTTTGCTCCATTAGTTGAACACTATCCTGGCATACTAGAGGTCCCAGGTTCGAACCTGTTCACGAATTGAATGTGGATAAAATTAAAAATTTTGTTGCAGAGACAAGGAACTGGGTGAAAATGAAAAAGTTATGTTTCAACTCACCACTTGGAAGCACTTTGCCATTGAAAAACCACTCGATCTTCATACTAGGGTCAGGATAGGGTTCAATACGACACTCCATGTGACTGTTTTGTCCTTCAATGAGCTTATCAACTCCTTGCAAAGAGGTGATAAATATCGGCTTGCTGGTGACCACGACGTCTTCAGCAACTTCTCGTTGGTAACGACTTGCGTCCTCCAACATTTGTATTTTTTGTAGGCTGTCAGGTTGTTGTGACTGAAGCTGAAGAGCTTTCACACCTAGAAAATATAAGCTTGCTATTTTACTCGCTGAATGCTCTTCGTAAAAAATTTATAATACGTATCTAACTGTAAAGAAGTGAATAATCTTTCCAATATTCAACTTAGTTAAAGTGAGACACGAAATAGGAGATCATGATCATTCACGACAGTCATAGCTGGCAGCAACAAGATGACGAAGAGTTTTTTTGAAACGTACAGCATGATGATGGACTGGTAGAGAGAAACAAGATATGGATCCACGAACATTTACATTCTTTAACAGCATTAGGTGATCACGGATGTTTCAGGCCCATTGTTACTTTTTTACATAAAATTTGAAAAATAAATATTTCTAAATTATTTATTATTATTTTCAGATAACAACATTAAGACACAGGCCTGATTACATTAGATTCTTTTACAAACAGTTGATTACACGTGTAGAAGATTAAAGTCAATCTAAGTTCTAAAGAAGAAATAAGTTAACCTACAGGCTGCATATTAAAAAAATCGTCATCAATAATTAGTATAATTCCTCGATGGGCCACAATCTCACTAAGATAGACATTAAAAGCTTTAACAATACCCAAGAAATATTCTGAATCCATAAAATAACACTGTCTTCCTTCATAATGACTGGTTAATGTAACGCGGAGTATTTTTATTAGTTAAAGAATAAGTTAATAACAAATACAAAATATCTCAAGCCGGTTTAATGGCTGAGATTAAACTACCACTAGTGAACACAACTTTCGAATGTCATAGCAATTATATTGCTTAAGTGATACAATTAAGATCCTTTTGAGTAGGATTATAATTAACGATTATGCATTAAAAATATATATAAAAATCCGTTCCTGTGGTGGACAAGAATGATTTAAACACATAAAAGTGAAGAAGACAACGAATGGACGAGAATGGTGTAAACACATATAACTGAAGAGGACAACCAATGAACAATATTTTACGTAGCCATAGCTACAATGTAGAAAACAATTCTTACCCCTAACGTTTAAGGTAGCTGAGCATACCGCCTGACCCAGCTCGCTTGTTGCTTTACATGTGTAGGTTCCACTATCTTCAGGTTTCACATACGCCAGGTCTAAGGACACGTAGCCAAAGTCGTGTAAAGTGGTAACTCTGCTAGCTATGTTTAGAAGAAAGAAAATTATTTTATCAACTGTTTACATGAAATATTATGTTTCTATACAATACTGAGAATACATTTCAAAGTTCCAATGATTTGTAGAACATCAATGAGAAAATAAATATTTAAACAAATAGGGTGTAAAGGGCAACTGAGAATTTCATTTTCAAAGAACTATTTTAACATTAACAGTCCATTAAATTTCTCAAACCTACTAAACTTGAAGTTGTTTTGCTGAAACCAAAACACGTTTTTATTACGTTGTTTTTTTAAGTCTAGTTTCAGTAGCAATGGGTCAGCATGTATTAATCAGTTTTAACTGAATCAAAAGTTTAAAGTTGCTAAATTTGTCAAAATACTTTGAGATTGTTATTACTTTTCTCTTGATTCGTTCAATCAATCGTGTACAAGACAATGTCTGTAACACAAAAGTTGCACTAGATGGCAGCACAGTCAAAAACTAAAAGTATACTTAAAATATTTGCTGTTCAAATGCCAGTTTTAGACGAGCATTATTTATTCGTAAAGCATAACTAATGAAATATCATACCTTTATTCTATGTAGGTTTATATATATAACAAGTATTCGTAAAGAAAGTATACTCTCCTACCTTGCATTAATGGCATGCCGTTGAAGAACCACTCTACTTTTAACTTATTATCTTTCACAGGGATGAGACGGCAATCAAAATGAGCGCTTTCGTTTTCCTGCAGCACCAAGTTTTTCATTGGTTGAGTAAACACAGGAGGTTGTGTGGTGGTTTCTTCAGGATATTCAGGTCTTCTTAATCGACTCTCATCTTCTAGTTCTCGGATCTTTTCCAAGCTATCAGGTTGTTGAGACTCAAGAATAAGAGCGCTCTTTCCTAAAAAAATATACTATATCACAAAACAGAACTACGTGTTATGATTGAATTATAATCAAATAAAAATCTTTAAAAGTGGCAAATTCACATTCGTATATCAGCATTGGGAAGCACCTACGTTAAATTTAGATAAATTAGCATTAAATTTTGAAATATTTTTATCACTATGCTGAAATACCCACATTAAATAGATTTTTCAAATGCCATACAAAATTAAAGGGATTTGGAAATAACCATGATAAACTAAAATAATTTGAATATGACCATGATAAACTAATAGAATTTGAAAATGATTATGCTAAACTAGCAACACTATGGAAACTAATATAGTACAAGCACATTATATTTCATGAAGCTATCAGAAAGTGGAAACGACAGTTGATTATAAGTAGATTGGTTTGTTTTGAATTTTACGTAAAGTTACACGAGAGCTATCTGCACTAGCCGTCCCTGATTTATACTAAAGGGAAGACAGCTAGTCAACACCACCCACCATGAACTCTTGGGGTACTCTGTTACCAACGAATAGTGAGATTGACCGTCACATTATAACGCCCCCCACAGCTGAAAGGGCGAGTTCGGTGACGGTTATAGGAAGGTATAAAGCTCAGCTAAAGGTATAAAATATATTTTTAGATAAAAGTTGGACATGAATTATTGTAAATTGTGTATTTCCTTAACGTTAATTCAGTAAAACACCTTTAGTTTCAGTTTGATTATGCTCGGTCTGGCCATTGGAAAACTTCAGAGAGAAATAGTTTGGTTTCAAACATTATTTTCGTGATATCAACAGATTATTGTTTTAATTTTTAGTTAAGAACCTACTGAACTGAGTGATTAATTCAAAAACACAATAACATCAACTTTAACTGTAGAAAAGTTCTGATTTTAATGATTACAACGTTTCGATCCATAGTTTCGGGTGATGGTGACCCAACAATATGGGTGGAAACGTAATCATTAAAATCAGAACTTGCCTACTACAAAATATGCTTGTTTTCCTTAACGAAGTTTGGAATAATACATCATTAGATAAAATCCACCTACCACGTGGGGTCGAGTAATTCTTTTTATTTATCTTACGTTAGACATTCTAGTGCATTTCTTATCAACACTGAAAAGTAGTCCACTTTTTAATGAATTTCTTGCTTTAGTTATACGTGATTAGGATAAGATTATCATGAAACCAAACAACGTCTGCATAAAACAATACAACTTACCAGTACATTTTAGGTTAACGGAGGTGACTGCTTCTCCAAGAGCATTGGTAGCTTTACAGGTGTAAGTTCCCGAGTCTTCTGGGTACGCGTAGAGAATAACCAAGGCAACGTGCCCAAATTCAAAATTTTCTGTGACGTGAGTGCCTGCATGATTTGAGTTAGAAAACTATTACAAAACAAAATACTTCAAACAATACGCGTCGGTATTAAAACAATTTCATATATTGCAGAATCATATAAACATATTACGACGTTTATTGTTTAATTATGTAAATACGATTCAGTAAATAACAAAGCTTACCCATCTTAATTTGTTTCCCGTTGTGGAACCATTGCACTTTGAGTTTTGGGTCACCAACAGGGATGAGGCGACACTCGAAACGAGCAGACTGACCTTCTCTTACCTCCAAGTTCTGAGGTGGACTTGTGAAAACAGGTGCTTGGGTAATGAAGTCTTCTTCTTCTAGTCTAGTGTATCTGAAATAATAGTGTTCTATTCATTCTCTGTCTGAATGGAAAAAAAGGTTTAATTATGATAAATAGAATTAGAAACTTTGCTATGATATGCTATCGCCGATTATTAAAATAATAATAGAAGATTTAGAGGTATTATATTTCTTGGAAGTTAATTTGTAACATATATATATATATATACTTTAAGGACAACAAGAAACCTGTTGGTCCACCCAGGCCTTCCAATCTCCTAAACTAAACTTTAAAATAAAGCACTCAAAGCTTACCATTCAAATATTTATAAAGTTTTCCCACTCCAAAGGTCAACACACTGTTAGAAAAATAAAACTATCTTAGTTGAAGATGACTCGTAACTTTATGTATTTTCTAGTCTTACCATTCTCACTATTAAGTAAAAAAACAAAAGAAGATGAAGTATCAAAACTATCAATATCCTTAACAATATTAAACATCTCAATCAGATCCCCTCTAACTCTTCTTCTTTTGTTTTGTTTTCAAGAGAAAACAACTTTTGATATCTTAACCTGTCGTCGTATGAGAACCTTTCCATCCCAAGTATCATTCTGGTAGCCCTCCTCTGAACCATTTTCAACACTTCAATGTCCTATGGTAAGAAGACCAAGACTGAACACAATAAACGTTGGATAATTCATCTTCCTTATATGAAGCAAGTGTTACTTACTTCGAATAGGCCTCCAACTCCTGAATCTTTTGAAGACCCTCAGGATGATGAGTGTCGGACAAAATTGCTGATTTTCCTAAAAGTGAGAACAATTCTATTACACATTTTCAAGTTCGACGAACTTCACATTTCTAAAATTATCAAGTTTTTTTATTAAATTAATTCAGTTACCCTCATTATACTTAGAAGATCATGAAAAGTGTTCATTTTTGATCAAGTCTTGTATTTCAAATAACGAGACTCCTCACTTTCATACTTGAATGTATAATTGTGTCATTCACTGTCTTAAGTATATATCAATCTAGACTTTGATTTGTAAAATTGATCGTCAATCTAAAAACGTTCTCAGAATTACTTAGAACTGATGAACTAGAGTCTTATTCTAAAAACTTGCCTTCACATGCTAGAGTTGCTTGAAGCTCAACACTGCCCATTGCATTGGTAGCTCGGCATGTGTAAGTACCCTCATCTTCTGGTTTTACAGAAAGGATATTTAGTGCCACATACCCAAAATCATGGAACGGACGATATCTGTGACCTATCCAGAAAATAACGTTTATTAATTTTTTAATTCCATAGCGAATGTACTACTTGCTGTATAATATGAAAAACCAGTGAATCACCTATAACACAATGGCTACCTTCATGTGTGAAATGCTTTCACTTCAAATCTAGATATAATTAATTTTAGAACAGAATGATTCAGGAAATCCTGATTATCTAAAAAAAAAAAAAGTTAATTCTCAGTTGTTGAACCATTCAGCTTGAGGAACGACTCTTATAATAAAATCCTAATAGCTTAGGAGATAAAAATGATTCTGACTATTGGAATTATTTGACCTCAAAAGTGGATCATTCCGTAAAAGGCTAATTACCTGAGGGAAGTATCTTCCCATTGTGAAACCATTCAATTTTGAGAGTTGAATCACTAACAGGCTCTATGTGGCACTCGAAATGTGCTTGTTGACCTTCCCGAAGATGTTGGCTATTAAGGGTGGAAGTAAAGCGTGGTTTGATTTTAGCAATTTCCTCCACCCAGGCGTCTCGTTGGTAGCGACTAGTGTCTTCCAAGTGTTGGATCTTTTCGAGGCTACTAGGTTGTTGAGATTCCAGGATTAATTCGCTTTTGGCTGTGATGATAAAACACGGAAGGTTTAACAGCAAATAAATCAACGCGTTTCATTTTTGATCCACTTAAAAACAGTCACTGCACAACGCATCTTAAGCTATCGTAACATATCAAGTGTTTACCCTTAAATAGACATTTAAATTAAGGCCTATGTTATTAGATACATGTATTTTTTTTTCAGGCACTATTTGCTGCTATATTAAGAGTTAAAAAGAACAAAAGATAAAACCTTTATTAGATATTTTAGCCGACTAGTTCCAGTAAGATACGTACAATTGTTAGGCCGAATGACTACAATATAGAAATGTAGATGGCTTAATTGATTTGTTTTGTTTGTTTGAAGTTAAGCACAAAGCTACACAATGGGCTATCGAAACCCGGTTTCTGGCTTTGTAAGTCCGCAGACATACCGCTGTGCCACTGGGGAGCGGCTCGATTAGTGTTCGTTACAGCTTTAAAGACCAAATTAACGCTATAGTCGCTAGCCCTGATGATGATAACTGTGTTACCGAAACTAGTCGGCTGAAAAAGTCGAATTAAGGTTTTATCTTCCACTCTGCCAAATAAATGTCGTTTTTATTTTTTACTTTTAATAGAGATACGTATTCTCAAATAAAATTTAACGGTTATCAATACCAGCCAATAGCATATTTATAGATCCGATTCAAATAGCTGAATTATTTCATCCAAGATACTACATTAATATTACTTAATTTACTATTTCATTATCTGACTTTAGTGTGTGGTCCTAATTTAACAGTCGCCCGAGTCAATATCAGGATCACAGAATAATAACAAGGGTCAGAGTTTATTATTATTTATAAATATAATCTTAAAAATTGATTTTCCACTAAATTAGGGTATTTTAAAACATATACAAGTAAAGAAAACAAGATGGAAAAGATAAACAACTTCAGTGAGTCCAAATATGAGAAACATGGAGTAGCGTTTCACGACGATACATTTC
>NW_013666445.1:340215-342751 GCF_000517525.1 Limulus polyphemus
AGCTTCTCCGGTTTCACGACGATACATTTCACCGTACAGGTAAAAACAGCTTCTCCGGTTTCACGACGATACATTTCACCGTACAAGTATTAACAGCTTCTCCAAACTTACCGATACATTTCACCGTACAGGTAACAACAGCTTCTCCAAACTTACAGATACATTTCACCGTACAGGTAACAACAGCTTCTCCAAACTTACCAATACATTTCACCGTACAGGTAACAACAGCTTCTCCAAACTTACCAATACATTTCACCGTACAGGTAACAACAGCTTCTCCTTTACTGCTGGTAGCCTTACATGTGTAGACCCCACTGTCTTCTGGATAGACACCCAGAATATCCAGAGCAACGTAATCAAACTCGTGAGCAGGTCTGAATCTGTGACCTACGTAAATGATAAATTTTATTTATTTTTTACAACTTTGTTATACGTTACAAGAGCGAACTCAATTTTCTAGCGAACGACCTAAAAGTATGGTTTTGTTTATTTTAAGTTAAACAAAAAGCTACACAATGGGCTATCTGTGCTCTGCCAACCAACGTTATCGAAATCCGGTTTCTAGCGTTGTAAAGTCCGCAGACATACCGCTGTGGCACTGGGAGGCTAAGAGTATTGAATACGAACTTTTACTTCTGTGCATGTAGGGTATCTCTCTACACTTATGACATAACTAATGTACGAATAATGTTAATTGTAATAATGTATGATATATGTATAATTTACGACAACAATTGAAAATTATAACATTTACAAAATACACCATACGCAATTACAAAATCGCAGCTCATTTTTATGAAATGCCCTGTAGATAATAGTAAAATCCCCATTACGTAATCATAAAATGGCACAAAATTACGAAATGCCCTTACGTATATAAAAACATCCGTAGATAATTATAAAATGTTCATATATAGTTACAAATGCGGTTACAATAAAAAATGACACTAACACAATATCTACGCGTAATAGGTGGACTTGTGAAAAAAAATTATTACTTAGAAAACTTACAATTTTTTATTAACCTCGAATATTCAACGAAATCTTTTTGTGTAATGCTTTAATTTTTTCATCATAATCTCTCGTTTTGAAAAATGTTTTCGTAAAACTAATTCGAAACCTACAAAACAATTGTTACAAAATGACTAACGACTCTGAGCCTGTAACATGTTTTCAGTTTACTTAGCTTAAACAGCTATAAATAAAGAATAAATACTATAGTAGTGCTTATTCTGTGCATGTCACGTTTCGTGTTTATCAACAAAGGCATATATATACTGAAATCGAGTACTTTAGAAATTTCTAGAACCCCCTCCCTCGCACTATCAAAAATCTAAGCACAGAAATACTTTGCTCAGTTAACTGTTAAAGAATCTTTAAAGGATAGCGATGTTATGGTATCTACTGCACAGATAAATAACTATAACACAAACATAAATATATTCGTGATAAAATAAGGTATAAGAATATGTTGATTTCTGTTATACATAGTTCAAGATTATCTTGGCAACTATGATAAAGACTACATTATCTAGCCTGATGGAGATAAAGACTACATTAAGTCTTTATCTCCATCAGGCTAGATATGCAGTCTTTATCTCCATCAGGCTAGATAATGTAGTCTTTATCTCCATCAGGCTAGATATGTAGTCTTTATCTCCATCAGGCTAGAGCATATCGAGCCTGATGGAGATAAAGACTACAATATATAGCCTGACGGAGATAAAGGCTACACATCTAGCCTGACGGAGATAAAGATTACATATCTAGCCTGATGGAGATAAAGACTACATTATCTAGCCTGATGGAGATAAAGACTACATTATCTAGCCTGATGGAGATAAAGACTACATATCTAGCCTGATGGAGATAAAGACTACATATCTAGCCTGATGGAGATAAAGACTACATAGCTAGCCTGATGGAGATAAATACTACATATCTAGCCTGACGGAGATAAAGACTACATATCTAGCCTGATGGAGATAAAGACTACATACCTATTTTGATGGGCACATTGTTGACAAACCATTCAACCTTCATGGTTGGATCTCCGATCGGTAACAGCTTACACTCAAGATGAATGTTGTTTCCCTCTACGGTGTCAATATTGCGTAAAGACTTAGTGAAAGTTGGTTTCTGAGTGATGATTGTTTCTTCTTGAACAGATTTCTGGTATCGACTTGTGTCTTCTAACTGCCTTATCTTCTGAAGACCTTCTGGAAACATGGTGTCTGAGATAACAGCAGATTTACCTAAAAATAACACATGAGAGAGTATGGAAATTGAACAACTGTATTACGTGTATAACACATGAGATAGTATGGAAACTGAACAACTGTGTTACGTGTATAAAATAATTAATGACAATGGAAACATGGTGTCTGAGATAACAGCAGATTTACCTAAAAATAACACATGAGATAGTATGGAAACTGAACAACTGTGTTACGTGTATAACACATGAGATAGTATGGAAACTGAACAACTGTGTTACGTGTATAACACATGAGATAGTATGAAAACTGAACAA
>NW_013666445.1:343579-353244 GCF_000517525.1 Limulus polyphemus
GAGATAGTATGGAAACTGAACAACTGTGTTACGTGTATAACACATGAGATAGTATGAAAACTGAACAACTGTGTTACGTGTATAACACATGAGAGAGTATGGAAACTGAACAACTGTGTTACGTGTATAACATAATTAATGACAATTGAAATTATTTTGACAATCAGGTTTTTCCCCTTGTTTAGGTAAAAAGTACACGTAAAGACACTTACCCACCACTTTAACCAGAGAACTTGTATGAGATGATCCCAAATGATTAGTTGCTCGAACAGTGAACTCCCCAGTATCTTCAGCATTAGCAGTAAGCAGATCAAGAGATATGAAGCCAAATTCGTACAAGGTTTGTATACGACTTCCTAAAAAGAGAAGTAAAAAAGATATACAATTCAAACGTTTGATCATCAAACGTTTTACAAACCCCCACCCCAAAACACACTGCGTGTGTGCAAAAATTTGGTTTTGTCTGAAATATCTACGAATATTTCCAAACTATCATGCTCAAGTTATTTAAGTCGTAAAAAAAATAAATACTGTAAATGGACGAAAGCCCAGGACATGAATACCATATCTAATGTTCAAACTTACTCTTAACAAGGACTTGTGATATGGTGTACAAGTAACAGATTTACCTGTCTTCAGCGGTTTTCCATTGAAGAACCACTCCACTTTCATTGTTGGATCGTTGGCCGGTTCTAGCCGACATTCCAAATGGAGCCTTTCAC
This sequence comes from Limulus polyphemus, assembly GCF_000517525.1. Classification (NCBI taxonomy): domain Eukaryota; kingdom Metazoa; phylum Arthropoda; class Merostomata; order Xiphosura; family Limulidae; genus Limulus; species Limulus polyphemus. The sequence continues at coordinate 344,302 of NW_013666445.1, forward strand.
CTTCTCGAAGCGGTTTTGGGTCGTGCAGAGGATGAGTAAAAATGGGCTTGGACTTCGTTATTTCTTCAATCATGTAATATGGTTCTTGGTGTGGTGGTTCTTCCAGTTGTGCAATTTGTTCCAAACCCATCTCGTGCATTGTCGATGTGTCAACAGCACTCTTAGCTGTACAGAACAAATATTAGTATTTCAGTGCTTACTAACCTCGAAAAAGATTAGTGTGGTAAATAAATTAATACCAGAAAATAAAAAATTACATTTCATAAGTTTTCAGAAATAAAAATATGGAGGGAAGATATTTATGGCATAGTATAAAAACATTAAAATAAAATAATGTTGTTCGCGCAAATATATTCAATGGCTACCTACGCTAGCCGTTCCTTATTTTGAAGTGATAGCCTAAAGAAAAGGACGTTAGCCAACAACATCCAACATGTGGTATTTCTCTAATTAAATAATGGAAGTTGACAATAGTCTTTAAAACTCACGATGTTTGTATAAAATAACAATATGAAAAAAGGCGAATTTCTAAAAACACATATAAAACTTAAAGGATTTACTGAAGAAACGTGCATTCTAAACCTAAGTCCATCAGAGATTTAATCTGTTAAAAATAATTTGTATTTTTCCAAGTAATTTTTTCATCTATTCGTATTTAAGCGCATAAAATAACGTTACGAAAGTTAAAACTGAAGAAATTGTAGGGTTATTTATATACGATATACATCTTCACTTATAAAGTTTTATCATATAAACATATTTAACTAATTAAAACATCAAAGTTTGCGTCTCTAGTATCTACTCATTTAAAGGTTTTTTGTTTATTTTTTTTGCAGTATTCGTCCCTTTTCCCAGAGCGAATGATCAAGCTGTCTTGCCTTGAACGAAAATGGATTTTGACTGCACTGCTTCACCGAGTGCGTTTCTTGCCTTTACGGTGAAACTACCGCTGTCCTCAGGGAAGGTGTACAGAATATCGAGAGCCACATATCCGAAATCAAAATAGGTCTTGAAACGATGACCTAGGTAAAGAGTATAACATCAATGGTTTCAAGTGAAATGAAGGAGAAATGTGAAACAACAACAATAATTCAGATTACAGAAGTATATGATATTATTCATTAATATTGTATACCCATAAATGACATAATCATATAGCAATGATCTTGTCTAATTTCTGTTGTTGATATTGGAATATAAAAACTTCTTAATTCTGGAATAAAATGACATTATAGCACCAAATTTATCTGTCGTTATTTTTGTTTATCATTTTCCAGCGCACATGAAAAAATACATAAGATATGCTATCTCGTATCAAGAATGAACCTTATGTACTTACAAACACAACAATACTCTTTACATTAACCTTTGTAGTTCTCTACACACAACAATACTCTTTACATTAAGCTTTATAGTTCCCTACACACAACAGTACTCTTTACATTAACCTTTGTAGTTCTCTACACACAACAATACTCTTTACATTAACCTTTGTAGTTCTCTACACACAACAATACTCTTTACATTAACCTTTGTAGTTCCCTACACACAACAATACTCTTTACATTAATCTTTATAGTTCTCTACACACAACAATACTCTTTACATTAACCTTTGTAGTTTTCTACACACAACAATACTCTTTACATTAACCTTTGTAGTTCTCTACACACAACAATACTCTTTACATTAACCTTTGTAGTTCTCTACACACAACAATACTCTTTACATTAACCTTTGTAGTTCTCTACACACAACAATACTCTTTACATTAACCTTTGTAGTTCCCTACACACAACAATACTCTTTGCATTAACCTTTGTAGTTCTCTACACACAACAATACTCTTTACATTAACCTTTGTAGTTATCTACACACAACAATACTCTTTACATTAACCTTTATAGTTTCCTACACACAACAATAGTATTTACATCAACATAAATTCATATATTATTAAAGCATTTGAAGATGTGCGGATTTTCAGTAACCACTCTCAGAGACATCCAACATTTTATTCTTCATAACTGATATATTCGTTCTTACAATAAACTGTATCAGCTGTTCTTTTTGAAGCAAGTTCTCTTAAAAAATGGTGCAAAGATTCCAATCATTGGCTTACATACATCGATGACGTGTTTGGACTATTGAGCCTTGGCTTTGATTCTTTAATGAAATTTCTAGACTTTCTCCATTTCATAGACTCCAACGTCCAAGTCACCCTTAATCATTCGATTGACAACAGGAATACAGATTTTCTTGGTACCACCTTAACGATCGATAATGACAACAATATACATTGTTTTCTAAACCAATAAAAGATCCATTTTTCTTCTCTTCTAGCATAATCTGTAAGCTTCCAGCATTGCACTTCCAACATAAAAAATACAGAGAAATCAAGTAGAAAGAAAACGATTTCCCAAAGACACCACAAAAACAATATTTTTGCAGTACCTCTATAGATGACGAAACCAACTAAGAAAAACAACAACATAATCTACAAATCTGAACTGCCTATTAAAGTTACAGAACGACCAGGTTTAACTCTCAGAAGTCCATTTTCAAATCATCAGTACATTACCGTTCAGTGTAACAAAGCCAAGTGTAACGACCAGGCCTAACTCTCAAAAGTCCATTTTCAAATCATCAGTACACTACTCTAACAAAGCTAACTGTCTTACAAAAAAACATGTTTACAATCTAAAGATGGATATTTTTCTTCCACTGTTGTTTACCATCTACCATCATACATACATTGATAAGGTCGTTTATTTCTAGAAATAATAATAATTATGTCTTTTTTTCAGAAATTTATTATAAACTACTATCTAACTCTTTTGACATTTTCATAAGAATATATTCGAATATTTTATTTTACATCCATTAGTTAATGGAGTGAATGTATTTTGTTCACTTTATATTGTGTTTAGTGTAATTTATATATTTAGTTAGTTTTGATGTTCAACTATACGCACTGTTTTTGTACAGGGGTTAGTAAGACACAATTCGTTGGTGAACTTTGATATTAGCTTTTAATAATATCTAATAACTGATTAATAACTGATTTTTAATTAACTGGAAATTTTCAGATTACAAAAAAGATAATTATGAAATTTATTGAACACTAATCGCTAAGAAAGACATGCCGGTTACCTAGAAACAAACAAGAATAGGACGTATAATTTAGACAAGTAAAGCGTATCTTATGACCACCTGCTTCTAGTGACAGTACACGAATGTGTCAGCTAGGTTATTTAAAACCTAAATAGACTATTTCTGATGAGGTTGAAATTCTATATTACCTGTTGTTAGGGGTTTTCCGTTAAAAAACCATTCAACGGTCATTGTTAGATCGCCGAGGGGTTCGAGCCTTGTTTCAAAGTGGGCGCTTTGTCCTTCTATAACACGATCTTTTCCCTTAAGAGCATCTACAAACACAGGCCGCTGCGTCACAGTGGTTTCTTCCTCTACATCTCGCTGGTACCGAGAGGTATCTTCTAGATGTTGAATCTTCTCTAAACCTTCTGGGTATTGGCTCTCCAGTACCACGCTCTTCTTTTCTGCGTTTCAAAACAAGAAGAAATAGTGCCTTAGTTTTCGCGACTGATTAGCGAGTAAAATAGATGTCAAAGAACCTATATGAATATGTCTATTCAGATCAATTCAAATACTTAAGGTTCTCAGAGGTATTTTGATTTAAAAAACACGCAGTGAAAAAATTGCAAGAAGTTTTGTGACTAGTATCGAATTTTTTCATTTTAAATGTAGATGGTTATTAAGGATTATCTTCACTTATCAAACTTATAAGATTTATAAATAGTTTATCTAAACACAAAAAGAGAAAATCATAATTTACCAATGCATGTTAATCTTGCAGCAGAAAAGGCCGATCCTTTGCTGTTTGTTGCGACACAAGTGTAGGTGCCAGAATCACGGCTGTCTATTCCACGGATGGTCAATGAAACATAACCAAAGTTGAAGAACGTGGAAGTCCGAGAACCTGTTGGAAGAAGCAATTAACCAAAGTTGAAAATATTATGATTCAAGAACCCGTTGGAGGAAATTCACACCAAGTTGAAAACATCACGATTCAAAAACCCGTTGAAAAAGGCAAATAATCAAGATTGAAAACATCGTGGTTCGAGAATAATTTGGAAGATACACATACACCGAAGATGAAAAACATGATGATTCGAGAATCTTTTGGGAAAGACACATATACCAAAGTTGAAAAACATCATGTCTAAACAACCTGTTGGAAGAGACACACACACCAAAGTTGAAAACATCATGTCTAAACAACCTGTTGGAAGAGAGAGATACACACCAAAGTTGAAAACATCATGTTTAAACAACCTGTTGAAAGAGAGACACACACCAAAGTTGAAAACATCATGTTTAAACAACCTGTTGGAAGAGAGAAACACAAAGTTGAAAACATGATTTAATAACTTGTTAAAAAAGACAAGTAATCAAGGCTGGAAACATCGTGGTTTACAAATATCAGAATTCACGATATTCTATTTTATCGTTGTAATATTATGTGCCGTTCAAACCGGTTTTTATTACCCATTATTATTAAAATATTTTATAAATTGAAACGAAAAGAAAATGTTTATTTAGTATTAAAATTATCTGTAGATATTCACGGTATTTAAAAAATACCTTTAAATTTTATCATGTGTAATTAGGTTATTATGTATAAACCACGAGAAGATGTTATTTCTCCGTATAACGGTACTATGTGTTCTACAGTTCATACAATAAGGGAAATCGTTTCTAGTTAAAGTCTACTTAATTCAAGTTTTAATGAAACGTACTTGCTTCTAGTGGTTTATCATCTTTCAGCCACTCTATTCTCATCGTAGAGTCACCAGAAGGTTCTATACGGGCTTCAAAATGAGCTACTTTTCCTTCTGGTATATTCAAAAGATCTTTTAACTGACTGAAAAACGTTGGTGTTTGCTGTGGCACTGCTTCTTCAACCTCGTAGACTTGTTGTTGTTGTTGCTGCCAAGATTCGAGCTCTTGGATTCGTTGTTGATATTGTTGTTGTTCGGGAAATCCTAAATCAGTGATTATCTCTCCAGACACTGAAAATCATTAATGGAATGTTGTATATATATATATATATAACACATAGAATCTGGAAAAAAACGCACCAAGTAGATTTTATCAAACACATTTTAACATATAAAGTTTTGTTTATAGGTTTGCGTTAGATGCCATAACATAGATAATTAACGACAAGGGTGACTTTTGGTGGGGTTCACACAGACCTCAAAGTATTTTTTGTAGAAAATCTATAACTGTTTTAACAGTTGTATTACTGAATTCAGAGACATCAAATAATGTATGAGAATCTAAAAACTTGATAGTTCTCAACAAAATAAAATCGCCAAACAATCCCCATTATATTCTAGAGAAACTATTATTTGTTTTAAAAATATTCAATCAAGAACAATTCTTCTTTTACACTAAATAAAGGATGCGTCTTTCACTCTAATTATATATTCTGCTTTTAAATGTGTATCACAAAGTAATATTATTATACAGAGACGTTTAATCTGAAAGCAGATAAGGCACCCCACAGAACGCAATATATATTCACACCACAAGTAGAGACATCTTAATTTCATGGCCAAACCATATAATTTCTTGTAGAATATATGCATTATTTAACTGTATTTTAACTATGCCAGATTTGCATCTATAGGAGTTTTCAGCGTATGTGTGTGTGTTTTCTTATAGCAAAGCCACATCTAGCTATCTGCTGTGTTCACCGAGGTGATTCGAACCCCCTGATTTTAGCATTGTAAATCCGAAGACTTACCGTTATCCTACCAGGGGACTCTTCTCATAAAACCATAAAGCACAAAAACACACGTAGACCAAAGTAAACCTAAACAGTATACATTTGTCTTTATGAAGAAATCGACTTTGGCGCCTTTTTTTCTTTATATAGTTCTCTACATTTGAAACATCATAGGTCAAGTGTTGTGTTGAACTTATTAATAAATTTCATACCACTTTCTCACAGGTCTGTGTGTGTGAGTGTTATCAGTTAAGCTCGTTATTTGATCACGATCTGTAAAGAATAGAATTCTCGAAATTCACTCCTACCTACCTCTGACTTTCAGTGTTGCAGTTGAAACGGCTTGTCCTTTCTGATTTGTTGCTCGACAAACATATACTCCAGCATCTTCAGCTCGAAGGTGTTTGATGTTTAAAGCCACGTAGCCAAAGCTGAACGTTGTACTCACTCTAGAGCCTGTAATTAGTTGTTCAGTAATGTTTATGTGTTTATTCGCACATGTATGGTGTGCAATAAAAGTACAACTAAAATCATTATGGGATACAAACATTAAGTTCAATATTATTATTTAATTTTTGTTAAATCATTTTGAAATAACTTATTTTATTTACGATTTCTAAGAGCTCACCTTATTACGTATTATCCAAACTTTTGTTTGGTATGATTAATTTTGAGTTTTGAGCCACCGCTTTATTATTATTATTATTATAAATCCCCCCCCCCCCAAAAAAAAAGCTTTACCAAAATCTTACCGGCCTGTAATGGTTCTCCGTTAAACAGCCACTCGACCTTCATTGTAGGATCGTTCACGGGGGTGAGCTGAGCTTCGAAGTGAGCAAATCCCCCCTCTCGTAGGTTTTCCAAGTTGTTCAAAGGCTTGACAAACACTGGTTTTGAAACTGATATAGTTTCCTCAACCGATTCCTCCCGTTTGTAACGATCCCAATCCTCTAGGTCTTGAATAGCGTCCCAGCTCTCTGGTTGTTGAGTCGATCGTTCAATTACTGGTCGAGCTAGAAGACAATGTTATTGGTCTCAGCATGATAACCAAACAGATGTCGTACATAAGTGTAATTTTCAAGGTTCAGGTAAAATTAGTATAGTATCTATAGTTTATTCAAAGCTTGATACTTTTTATCAGCATTTTTGATGCTTACTAAAAACAGGTGTAACTTCTCAGAATAATGCTAAAAAATCTCGCTTCGACGTTTTCGAAACCTCTTGGAGAACCAAAACCAATAGAAACATCTACATATATATTATAACTTCCTCGGATCTGTTTCTGTGTTTCGAAATTATACATAAAGTTTGCTGTTGTCTCTCGCTACAGATTAGTGAACCTACAAACTTTGTGAACAGCTGATAGAGGGTTATCAGTGCAGATAAGACTGAAGGTTAATCAGAGAAAAGGTTCAAAGAGTTCCTACACTTACATAAACGTACACTCTCTCGCTACAGATTAGTGAACCTACAAACTTTGTGAACAGCTGATAGAGGGTTATCAGTGCAGATAAGACTAAAGGTTAACCAGAGAAAAGGTTCAAAGAGTTCCTACACTTACATAAACGTACACATTTATCATAGTGAACTAAACTGTCCTGAGTGTCTTTACTTTAACTGAAGACATGCCAGAGTTATAAATACAAAACCACCCCTTCATGCGTATTTATTATGTCGAGATGCCATCAGAAGATGACTGAGAAGTGTTTGATCCATACGTTTTTCAATCGCGTTGTTCGACTTGTTGTTATAAACAGACAGGAGATGTTTTCAAATTATAGTTACAACTTACTTGACTGGTCAAAACTCAATTCTGAACACTATTTATAGCGGTAAATAAAACATATTCTTGCGAGTTATTCACATTATCCTGCTTAACTTTCAATAATAATCCTATTTTTAGCTTATTTATCTACACTTGAAAATCAACCAAAAACTTGGTATTAAGTAAAATTATTCTAGGACACTTGTGGATACAGTGGTATAAAATATTCATGACTGACGTGTAGGGTTGCTGTGGATACTTACTGTTGACGTGCAGGGTTGCTGTGGATACCTAGGTTTAACGCGCAGCGTTGCTATGGGTACTTAGTGTTGATGTGCGGGGTTGCTGTGGATACTTATGGCTAATATTCGACGTTGCTCTGGATACTTACGACTAACATGTGTGGTTGCTGTGTATACTTAAGGCTAGCATATGTGGTTGCTATGGATACTTATGGATGACGTGCAGCGTTGCTGTAAATACTTAAGGCCAACATGTGTGATTACTGTGGATACTTAAGGCTAACTTGTGTGGTTGCCGTGGATACTTACGACTGACATGCAGAGTTGCTGTTGTTACTGCTTCGCCAGCTTCGTTTGTTGCTTTACACATATAAACTCCCGAGTCTTCACTATGAATATGAATCAACGTCAGTGCCACATATCCAAAAGTACAAGTTGTTATTACCCGAGAACCTGAAATAAAATAAAAATATTTTTTGAACTAGGAACTCACTACCGTTTCTTACAAACACTGTAAAAAATGAAGAGGGTGAACACTTAGAAATGAGTTAATCTAATCTAAAAAAAAAAATATTGTTTTGAGGACCACGTGTTATATTCTTAACATATACCAGTCTATGCGTTAAAATAGTTAACAAATAAAACTAGAAGGAAATAGTAAATGCATGACCACATTGTGAATTTTCACTATATATTATTCTACTTTTGATTAAAAAAATAACTGAAACCTAATGGTCACTCTGGAAAAATTTAAATACAAATACTTATCGTAAATTGAAACTTAAGCAGAAGTAAAATTTGTTCAAATACAACATTTCAAACAATCATGTAAGTGCAAGATCGCCAATCTTAGGAATAAATTAAAATCGAATATTTCAAAACATCTGACAATGTATTTATTCAAAACTACGGAGGCGCGGTATGATGAATACGTCCAAGTTATTATACACTGTTACTACCCACACGTGACGATAAGTATTTATTTACTGATTCAAATTCACCCATTCATACGATTGCATGTCTTTTTATGTTCTTTACTACACATTTACATCTTACTCTAATCGATTAAACTATTCTAAACATATGTCAGACTTAAACTGTCGAAGATTGTTTGTTTGTTT
>NW_013666445.1:354042-357528 GCF_000517525.1 Limulus polyphemus
GAACCCGCGACCCTCAGATTGTGAGTCGAGCGCCTTATCCACCTGGCCATGCCGGGCAGAGATTGTTTGTAATTAAGTACAAAGCTACGCAATGGGCTAGCTGTGCTCTGCCAACCACGGGTATCGAAACCCGGATTCTAGCGTTGTAAATCCGCAGACATACCGCTTTGCCACTGGGGGGCGAAGTCATATTATTTGTTTGTTTGTAATTAAGTACAAAGCTACACAATGGGCTGTCTGTACTCTGCCCACCACAGGTATCGAAACCCGGATTCTAGCGCTGTAAATCCGCAGACATACCACTGTGCCACTGGGGGGCGAAGTCATATTATTTGTTTGTTTGTAATTAAGTACAAAGCTACACAATGGGCTATCTGTACTCTGCCCACCACGGGTATCGAAACCCGGATTTTAGCGTTGTAAGTCCGCAGACATACCGCTATGCCACTGGGGGGCGAAGTCATATTGCTTTAACTTTAATTAATTTTTATAAGTAGAAAAAAATGAAATTTTAACTGTATTAAGAGTTAGTTTATTTTCAAAGATTTGTTTTATTTTCTTGTGATTTATGTTTTTTACGAACATTCTACAAACGTATTAAATAAGATATAAGTGAGTAAGGTCGTAATTTTTTATAATTAATTAAATGGGAATTTCTTACTAGCTTCCACTGGTTTTCCGTTAACAAACCATTCAACCTGCATCGTGGGATCACCAACAGGAAGTAGTCGAGCATCGAAGTTGGCTCGGTCTCCTTCCTGAAGATGGAGGTCTTGAAGGTGAGTGTGAAAAGAAGGTTTCTGTGGGGGCCTCTCCTCCTCTTCTGGAGGCATCTGAGGAGCAGCAGGCTCAACGTGACGCAGCCAGATTGTCTCTCTGGCAGGGGCAGGCCTGAAATTTGGAAAATCAAAAGTCATTCTAAACTCACCTGATAAAGAAATATTTAACATAAAAAGTATTAAAAAAGTAGTAAGATGAATTATAGTAATCGTGTAAAAGAAACAGAAACATTAAACAAATCCGAAAAAAACAAACGATAACGAGAAAAATAATTTTCAAATCATGACAATTTCTTTCATTTTTCTTAACTCTCAACAGAATAAAAACATGTTTTTATGAAGGGTTTTACATTTTTTAAAACTCCGTAACAGTTTATTTTATATTTTGACTACTTTTCTGTGGATTGCTTTAAATGAATTTTTATCTATAAAATATGATTTTATTTTTAGCAAGCTAAATTCCAGCTAAGAAGAAGAAGATGACGATGTAGATTTTTAAAGCACATCTTCAATGATGTTTCATCTAAAAAGTCATTAAAAAAATAGTAAGCTTTCCTATACTTACGCCGGATGTATAACTTTAGAAGGTCTTGGAAGGTTTAATCTTCTGTCCTGACCAGGTGGTAATGCTTCACCTTTTAACGCAAAAAAAAAAAAATCATGTCTCAAAATTTTCCTACATTATATACACTTATGAAGTAAAGTAATAAACGAGTGCTAACTGGAGAAATGTTTGGCTTGTTAATGATGTGAATTAAGTAATGTTGAACTGTGGTAAAATATGATTTTAGTAAGGTATGAATTTGATAGAAAATATTGACAGGGATTTTACAACAGTGGATAAAATATATATAGGTTGTATTAATAATTATGAACGTCTTAATATAACACAAATTAATTGATATGGTATTCGACTAACATAGAAAAGGGTGAGGGTGATATAAAAAATGAATTAACCATATACTTAACTGGAGACACTGAAACGTCTAGAATGACTTACTCGAGACATGTAGTCGACCACGTGTAGATGAGCTGCCAGCTTGATTCTGAGCAGTACAATGATACCAGGCAGAATCCTTAGCAGTGACTTGGTTAAAGTTAAGAGTGGAACTTCCTCCTTGTGTTTCTGGGAAGATGAACATAATAATATACTCGTAATTAAGCTGGAATAAAGCACGTTAATATGTTTCTGAGAAGATGAACATAATAATATACCTGTATTTAAGCTGGAGTAAAGCACGTTAATGTGTTTCTGGGAAGATTAACATAATAATATACCTCTAATTAAGCTGGAGTAAAGCACGTTAATGTGTTTCCTGGAAGATTAACATAATAATATACCTCTAATTAAACTGGAATAAAGCACGTTAATATGTTTCTGGGAAGATGAGCATAATAATATACCTCTAATTAAGCTGGAGTAAAGCACGTTAATGTGTTTCTTGGAAGATTAACATAATAATATACCTCTAATTAAGCTGGAGTAAAGCACGCTAAAGTGTGTCTGGGAAGATGAATGTAATAATACACCTCTAATTAAGCTGGAGTAGAGCACGTTAATATTCTTCTGGGAAGATGAACATAATAATATACCTGTAATTAAGCTGGAGTAGAGCACGTTAATGCGTTTCTGGAAAGATTAACATAATAATATACCTCTAATTAAGGTGGTGTAAAGTACGTTAATGTACTTCTGGGAAGATGAACGTAATAATACACCTGGAGTAAAGCAGGTTGATTAAATATTGAAAATGAACAACATCCATTTGCAAGCGTTTTCAATAACCTCCGATTTATTGCTATAAATTTCAATTCAAAGGTGAATGAAAAGGGAATGTCAAGCTCTACAAGTCAGGAGGGATTAGGACATCAATAAATGTTAGTGATAAAAAAAATTAAATCTGAAAATTACAGTCATCTGAGTAAAAGTGACAAACGTTGAAAAAGTTCGCGAATCTCAGTGATTACAAACATTTTAAACCTTTTTTCTTTTAAAAGTACCAAAACTCCCTATAACAGACAAACAGATTATGGTTGATATTAGTGATGTTTAAGCATTCTTTTTTACAGATGTTGAAACTGACCAGAAACAAAGAAGAAGGATCTAGCTAGTAAAGACTTGTTAATTGAGTGCATGACAGGTGTTTTGTTAGACAAGAAACTCAATAACTAAATCTTACCTATCAAGTCTATATCATACTACAATTGTTGAATGTAAGACAAAAACGAACAACTTTAGTTCGATTTGTTAGGATATAAGTAACTATTTTAGTTTCAGCTCTTCGAGTTTTCTCTTTGTGTGTGTGTTCAGCTATTTTAGTTTGGAGTTAAAGATAAATAACATATTGTATATTGTTTTTCCATCTCAGTATCGGTTAGATTAAAAAAAATTCTGTATATATAAAACACACCTTCCGATAATGATTTGACAGAGGGGTGATTAAATACGTATTGCAACAATGTATCACAAAGTGTAGCCTTTCATTATTTGAGGTAGTAAAAGGAAATTATGTTACAACAATGTATCACAAATTGTTAGCCTTTCATTATTTGGAGTAGTAAAAGAAAAATATGTGAAAACAATGTATAACAAATTATAAGCCTTCCGTGTTCGAGTTGCAAGCAAATATATACACTCGGTTTAAAATTTAGTTTCATATATATATATACCTTATTTACCTTCAATAATAAAATTATTAAGAAATCA
>NW_013666445.1:357832-368145 GCF_000517525.1 Limulus polyphemus
CAAAGCCAACAGGAACCTATATACAGGGTGGCCCGAAAGTATTTAAGGTAATTAAATTAAAATTAAAGTATACAGTTTATAACTGATAATGTATTTAACGGCACGGTAAAAGACTAGTCCAAGAGTTGGCGGTGGGTGGTAATGACTAGCTGCCTTCCCTCTAGTCTTACACAGCTAAATTAAGGACCGCTAGCGCAGATAGCCCTCGTGTAGCTTTGCGCGAAATTCAGAAACAAACAAACGGTACAAGAAGGGAATCATAGGGACCCCAGACGTTCTGTGAAATAATTAGAGCGAAAAGGTTCGTCATTTTTTCTGCACTCTTGTTTAGAAAAGTCACTTACTTACTTAGAGGAAAATTCGTTGAAATAGTGAAATTCAGATTCACTCCCTAAACACGTATATAACGATTTAGGTGAAAAATATGTGAAAACAATGTATCACAAATTATAAGCCTTCCGTGTTCGAGTTGCAAGCAAATATATACACTCGGTTTAAAATTTAGTTTCATATATATATATACCTTATTTACCTTCAATAATAAAATTATTAAGAAATCAGCTAGTAAAGACAAGTGGGGTAGAATATTACCAATGATGATATTTGGCGGCTGTGAATGGATTTGTACCCCATCTTTCTGCCAAGTAATGCGAGGGACAGGTGTGCCCACGGCTCTACAGTGTAAGGTTACTGATTCTCCTTCCTTCACGTGGATGCTCTGAAATCTCTCCACAAATTTCGGTGGCACAACTTGTTCTTTTTCTGAGTAAACACAAATCAAAAACAAAACTTACTTTAAGCTGTCAGTAAAAAGAAAATTACCAACGCAAATCACATGGAGAGTAATTATTCGATTTTTTATAATTCAAAAGCTAATCCATTATTCTTTTTGAAATGATCAACGAATGTATTCTGTGATTACAAAAGCTTTTCTTCTCATTCGAAACAGATGGCGAAGAAGGCCAAAACACAGTGCGGACCGAAATATCGTGAGATGAACTAAAGGGTAGAATTAGCTTTAATAATTATTTAAAACCTAGTCGTGAGTAACGATACTGAAAGCTAATTCACAAAAAACGTGACATTAATTTACTTTCACATCGCTAGTTCGTCATCACATAATATTACCCATAATTCAATGAGAGAAGATAACTGCTTGATAGTTTGTTACTGTAAGTATAACGAAATTGAATGATTAATAGAAGCATTTTTGATCCGTTATTGTTAAAAATCAATTAGCATTTTATTTCATTCAAAAACGTATATTAAGCTTGTAATTATATTAGTGAAAAAAGGGTAACAATACGTAAGTATTTGAAATAAATAGAACTGACCTATTACAGTCAAATTAAAATCGGAGCGCATTTCTCCACTCTTGTTCTTGGCAATACATATGTATGTTCCAGCATCTTCTTTGCTTGCAGCAGTGATCATCAAGGAGTGTACCCCTCCTTCATTCACTAGAAGCTTGTGGGTGTTGTCATTCACTATCTGCTTCTCGTTGTGGAACCAGAGAACATCGGGACAAGGACGGCCAGACACCCGGCAGTCGAACCGGATCATCTTCCCCTCCGTCACTTCCTTGTCTGATGGACATTTGACAAAGCTTGGCTTCAAAGTGCGAGTAGTGGCGGAATCCACTTCATAGTCAGTTGTAACAGTTGCAGGTGGTGAAGTGACCCTTTTGAAAAAAGTCGAAACAAATAGAGTAAATCTTACTGTGAAGATGACCCCTTATGTCCATGTGTGTGTGTGTGTGTGTGTGTGTGTGTGTGTGTGTGTGTGTTAGAATCCCTCGCCCAGAGTTGGCTGGCTCGATTACTGTAACTTTTGGTATGGTAACTGGAAATTGACCAACGATGTACAAGGGCTATCATATTTTAGGATTTACGCCAGAGAAGGAGATATAAAAGAGCCCCGAAAATAGGACATATTTCCACTTTTTTTACAGACTTTTGGCTTCCATCACCTAAAGTTAATTGGATCGATTACTGTAATTTTTTGTATGGTAACTTGAAATTGTCTGACGATGTACAAGGGCTATTTTGTTTTAGGATTTTTGCCCGAAGAGGGGGGTGAAAACATCCTGAAAAGGGGCACATTTCCACTATTTGTAAAGGCTTTTGGGTTTGTATTTGGAGACAGAAATAGTTAATCATCTAATTAAGTAAATTATTCAACATTATTTAACATTGTCCGTTATGCACTTTTTGCTTTCTTAACGGGTACACTCAAGCTAATATTAATACACCCAATCATTATTTGTTTTCTCTTCCGGGATAAATTCCAGACTGATATCTGTAAATTTAAGATTTGTTCTTGTATTTCATATTTTAGTAAATAATACCTTCAAATAGAAATACACCCTTCTGTTCTTATTACTCAATAAATAATTTATTACTTGCACGTTATCTTACCTAGATTAATATTAACTTTCGGTCAGAGCAAGCTATGAGAAACTAAAAATCAACCTGGTAATCATTATAGTTGATTAAATATATTTTTCGTATAGTATTTCTCACACCTCCAAATTATTTTGAAGGTGAGTATCCGGGAGTAGGACTAACGTCCTAGTTCGGACATTGGGTGAGTATGTTTTAGTGTGACGGGGATTCGAACCCACAACTCTCAGATTGCGAGTCGAGCGCCCTAACCACCTGGCCATTTCGAGCTACTTTTCTTCCGTTTCTACTTATGAAGATTAGAGCATATTGTTTCATCAATTAGGTACCCTCGCTGTTAACGATATTTTCGGCCATAATCCTAATAACACCTACCGAGGTTTGGCCAAACTTAGGAGATTTAGGCTGCTGCTGAATACATATATTAAGATAACAATACAAAACAATATTTGTAATAAAAGAATCGTAATAATAAACCAAAATAAAAAGTAATGACATTTGTTATATGAAATAATATAATCAATACTGCTGATGAAAGTGACAATATAACTTGCCTGATTTTTTTTCTACAATTCTTCCTAGTCATTCTTTTGATTAGAAAAAAACAACAGCGGTATGTATGCGCACTTACAACGCTAGAATCCGGGTTTCGATACCCGTGGTGGGCAAAGCACAGATAGCCTATTGTGTAGCTTTGTGCATAATTATAAACAAACAAACTTTAGGCTACCTATTCTGTCTAGTGTCACAGGAGAGTGACAAATCTATTCCACACGTATTACTTTTTTAAACTGTGCCTAATTTATAGCAGTGATTTTCACATAGTATAACTAAAAACTAATACTTATAAGAATACAAGATAATAAATGAAAATTTTTAAATAATACCTGAACTATCCACAAAATTTGAACGATGTTAATTACAATATAAAGAAAACAACACACTAAACATATCTAAAAACTTTAGGCAATCTTACTTTAATTATTCCCTCTAACAAACACACAGAAAGTAATAAATAACGTTACATCTTCTGTAAAAGTCGAAAAAAACCAACACAATAAGCCTCTAAAAAGTAGAAAGTTTAATAAAAAATAATAATACTTAGAAAGGACATCTTCAACAGTCGTTAATATGGTAAATAAAGTCATCTCAAAAACTAAGGTAACTAAATTAATGACGATATATAGCTAATAATAGCAATACATGATAATAACTTAAACTAGCGGGAGGTAAAACCAGGTCAATACACTAAAGCTGTTCACCGTTACTCTAAACCAATGTTTCCCAACCTGCGCGGTACCGCCCCTAGTGGGTGTTTATAAACTTCAGGGGGGCAGTAAACTTTGAGGGGTGAACAGAAAAGTTTTGAGGGTTTCAAAGTTAAATTTGTTAAAATTCAATCATAGGAAATAAGGATTTGTCTTTCAACAAGTTTGTTTGTTTGTAGTTAAGCACAAAGCTACACAATGAGGTATGTGTTCTCTGCACATCACTGGTATCGAAACCCCGGTTTATAGCGTTACAAATCCGAAGACATACCGCTGTGCCAGTGGAGGGCTCTTTCAACACGTTTGAGCAAAAATCATTGTGTGGGTGTCTTTGTGGCAAGCACAGGAGCATCAAGCTCAAGGTAGCCATTAAAAATTAATTAATTATTCATGTGTGTTACCACGATATATTTTCATTTCTTCCTTTTTGCAATAAAGTAATAGTTGTGAATGTGGGCAATAATGGTGTATATTTTTGCTGAAATAAAATATTTTAAAATTTCCAATGGACTATTATTGCCTTACAATTTTCATTTTAATAAATTATTTTAATGGTCTAAAAATTTATTAAAAGGGAGCATGAGCGCTCATTCGATGACGAGGAACCCACTTTAAGACTAATAATCCTTGGAGACGGCTTGAATGGGTAATGAAGAAAACTTTAATATAAGTTTAACATAACAGCAAATGTACAACGTTTCGACAAAGTACCTGATGATGACATTGTTTGCTGAAGTGGGCGCTGCGGCGAAAAACTTTGGGAAACACTGCTCGAAACAATATCCCAAGGAATTAAAGTTTATAAAAGGTCACGATGCTCCGTAAAACTTCTAAGCCAATAAAATCTCTAGCAAAAATGTTGCTGAATTTCGTGATGTTTTTAAATGCATAATTATAATAGAGTATATCATGAGGAGTAATTAGAACAAATCTTCCAAAAACATATTTGAACATTTAATATTTTAACAATTTAATATAATTTTATGAAATAGATACACACATTTTTGGTTGCGTTTCCAAACTTTCAAGTCGTTGGACACCTGTGGGTTTAGCTTCAATAACCAGGTGGGCTGAACATGCAACTCTGCCCGAGGTGTTTTCGGCTAGCATCGTGTAATATCCAGCATCTTCTGCACAGATATAGCGGATCTGGAGGGTCGCGACAGTCTCCTTTACAAACGTGGTGCATCGCTGAGTCTGAACCAGCACTTGACCATTCTTGAACCAAGTTATCTATAAAAAAATTCGAACTCGTTCAATCAGAACCGGCTAACTAAGACTTTAAAAAACAACAATAACTCACGAATCAGTTCAGGGAAAAACTTCACATAAAGCAAAACGTGAATAACACTCAACAAGTCAGTGGAGAGTGAATAATTCAACTGTTAACCTGTTGCCAACTGACAGATATTTCTAATACACTTCTTGCCAAATGATGAATACTTATTATCGTCAAAGGTGACCCCAAACTGACAATCTTGATATCCATTATTTAATTTCTGTAGTGCATATTGGTGTATAGAAGACATTAACACTAGAAATAAATGACCTTATAACACCAGAATGTTATTATTTAATTAGACACTCAACGTTTCGCTTTACAGTTTCTTCAGGAGTGTTAACTAAAACCCAAACTAACAGTACAATGCTTCAAATGGTTTAAATAATAAATTCTATTCGAATCTATAACTTGCATTTGTACAGAGTGCTTTTGACATATTAAGTAGTAAAGCCTACTGTTGAAGTAATTAACTGCTACCTTAACACTACATTTGTACAGAGTGCTTTTGACATATTAAGCAGTAAAGCCTATTGTTGAAGTAATTAACTGCTACCTTAACACTACATTTGTACAGAGTGCTTTTGACATATTAAGCAGTAAAGCCTATTGTTGAAGTAATTAACTGCTACCTTAACACTACATTTGTACAGAGTGCTTTTGACATATTAAGCAGTAAAGCTTATTGTTGAAGTAATTAACTGCTACCTTAACACTACATTTAGCCTATTGTTGAAGTAATTAACTGCTACCTTAACACTACATTTTAACAACGTACAGTGGTTACAAAACTAATGAAGCAGAAATTCAGAATAATATTTTGATTTATTCTTTGAGCTCTATTGTACATTTGAACACTGAAAGTGTTAACTTAGAATACTTTTAGCTATCCTTTTATTGAGCAGTACTTAGTGTAAGAGTGAGTATTTAATTTAAGAACAATAAACATGAACCATAAGGCGATTTTTGTTTTATGCAGCTGCATTTAGTAATATTAGTTAATACTGATCAAGCTGACTTTTTTGTGTATCAGAACGACAGCTTCAGCTGATCCAAACCTAGGTTTAGCTACTTATGAACGGTAGTCTCCTTGTATAACAACTAGGAGCTATCAATCAGCACATTTCGTCCAATACCTGAGGCTGTGGATTTCCACCGATTTGAACTTGAAATGTAGCATCAGCTCCTTCGACCAGCTTACTGTTCCGAGGTCTTTGTAAAAGTTGGGGTGCACTTGGAGGTCTTGACCTATCCAGCGCAGGTATTGGTTCACCGTGACGTCTCACTATCAGAGACTTTCGAAATTCTTCCTCTCTTAGCAAACGGTACTCGAAAGTGTCCACACGAAAACCCTAAGTGGAGAAATACGCGTGTGAAACATTTCAGCTCATTTATTTCGTTTTAAGAGAAAGTAGATATGGAAATATCTTCTGTATTTTAATCGTGTATTTCTTTTGCGACACATGTACATATTTTTTTCTGTTCCAAGTTTTTTTAGAATTAATACGTAAAATACAAAATTTAGTTCAAGGATCAAAATACTGAGAAAAAAAAGCCTAAAATAAATATAGTTTTTATGGTTTAGATAATTCTTGTTCATATGCGTAAGCAGTTCAATAATCTATTTTAAAACATCACTTAAGGAAAGTATTGTTTTCAAACAATATCTACATATTTGTTCAATAATCTATTTTAAAACATCACTTAAGGAAAGTATTGTTTTCAAACAATATCTACATATTTGTTCAATAATGTGTTTAAAACATCACTTAAGGAAAGTATCGTTTGCAAACAATATCTACATATTTGTTCAATAATCTATTTTAAAACATCACTTAAGGAAAGTATTGTTTACAAACAATATCTACATATTTGTTCAATAATCTATTTTAAAACATCACTTAAGGAAAGTATTGTTTTCAAACAATATCTACATATTTGAAGTTGTGACAAAACCCATTTATTGTTTGTTTGTTTGTAATTAAGCACAAAGCTACACAATGGGCTATCTATGCTCTGCCCACCACGGGTATCGAAACCCGTTGTAACTCCGCAGACATACCTCTGTGCCACTGGGGGGGTAAAACCCATTTATTACTGACTTATAATAATTAATAGTCTTATCTTGCATTTTTGAAATTAGACATTTTCATCGTGGACTTTCTGTACTTTTTAGTGAAAGAAAAGTAAACTAATTTAAACTCACAAAATTCCATATTCGAATACGAAACATTTATTAATGATTTATCTATGTTACGGAGAAGATATAGCAGAATAAACTTTTGTTATTCATTTGACGTGAAGCTTTCAGGCCACGCTAGAATACGCAGATAGCCACGTCACATCAGACTTTAACATTAGTTTAAGTTTCCTAAATTGCTCAGAAACAGGACACCATTTGAAGGTTTTTTTTATTCAATCAGCAACATTGAAATCAGGAAGTAAATACTTTCAAATCAGACTCCGTCGACAATTTTCATAAAAAAACAAAGAAACAAACCAATGAGATTAGATGAAATATTCTTTTTAAAAACTCCCTGAAACCTTTAAAAAAAACTATTTATGTACTTTTGTTACCTCAACTCATCACTTCTGAAGCACGTTTTAGGAATAAGTTAAACACATTATCAGTTTGATCTTCTCCTGGTTCAGTTGTAGTGTGAAAATAAACCAAATAAATTATTTATCCTCATTAATAAATACTGACCACTGGCACTCCATAGTACAGTGGACTTCCTGGTTCACCCTCCGTATCTGAAGAAGACATCGTACGATCAAATGATGTCTGAAGCCTTTGTTCTGTACGTGTTTGATAAGTACGTTTATGGAAAGCTCCTTGCTGGTGTAATTGTTGTTGGTATTGTGGACCTGTAAGAACAATACATAGTACTTTAACTAAGTGTTGTAGGAAACATCATGCTTCCGGTAGTTAATCGACCTCTGTCAAAATAAATAGCGGATAAATGAACAACAATAGGGAATCCTCAATAGCCGCGGCTGTAATTATATTTCAACACGGTCAAGAGATGGGGCTTTGAGCTAAAAGTTTGCACTTGAAAAAACAAACAAACTCAGAGCCATTCTATGAGCCGCTAAAAAGGTGTAGTAAGTATCAGTTCGGTTATGTTGATGGATTCGAAATTATTATTTCACTGTTAATAAATGTTATCGTAGAGTATTATTTCAGCAGTCCCTAAACAACAGCTGATGCGTATACCGCAATCGGCGTCAGCGTATTAATAACTACTTGTTTGTTACGGATATCTGTGCAAAGCTATATAGGGGCTATCTGCGATATCCGCCCATACTTTTGAAGTCGTAGACTTCTAGGAGATGTATTATTGAGCAGCAATCAACCTCAAACTGTTGGGTTACTCTAACCAATTAATGGGATTTCACCATCACTCTTATAACGCACCCACGGGCACAAACGAGGTAGGATTTTGCGACAATGGGACGCGAACCATAGATCCTTGGATTTACAGTCCTGCATGATACTTACTAGACTACTGATACTGTATTTGGATTTGTAAAATACTATACGTTGTATATAATGAGAAGTTTGTTTACTGAAAGTTATCTTGGCTTCTAGAAGATGTTTAGAGCTGAAATTGTTTATTTATTATGAGACAAAACATTTTAAGATTTTGAAACGTATAGAAAAGGGCACGAACAATAATTTTAAGAGTAAGTTATAATGATAAGTATTTGAAGAACATTTGTTATGAAATCTCTATAAATATTTTCTTGGATAATAGTGATGACACCCCAATAATCATAATCTGAAACTACTATGACAAACCATTCATCTTAATCTGAAACTACTATGGCAAACCATTCATCTTAATCTGAAACTACTATGACAAACCCTTCATCTTAATCTGAAACTACTATGACAAACCATTCATCTTAATCTGAAACTACTATGACAAACCATTCATCTTAATCTGAAACTACTATGACAAATCAGTGATCTCTGAAACTACTACTTTATTGTTTGAGTGTACTTTTGTTTTGTTTTTTAGGAATTGACACTGGATACTGACCTCCCATGCCTCTCTGGATTTTGACGGTTAGACTAGACTCTCCTGCACAGTTGACAGCTGTGCACGTGTAATCTCCGTCATCCTCGGCTGTAATCTTGGAAATGTGAAGGAAACACACTCCTGTATCAGGGTTGTAAGATACTTGACGTCTGTGTAGAATTAAAAAAACTAGTTTATAAGAAAAACTTTCAAATGCAGTACAGATTGACTAATTTTTATGAGAAACAATAGAGACAGATGTAAAAAAAATAGTTTTAGAGTTGCGTTTCATGAAACATTACTGACATAGCACAGTTTTATTAATGTAAATATACCAAAAAGTCCAGTGTGTTGTTTTAAATTATGTAATATTGTAATGTGTTAACCTATCACTTTCGGCGGCTTGTGTACTTATAATTAATATGTTCAATATTATTTGTTCTTGAACGTACATAGGATAAGGTCACTTTCCTTTTCATAACGAACCGGTCTCTCAATGTAATCTTCATCTCCGAATCAACTAATCACGCGGGGCATATCTTAGCGTAAGTATATCACTAAGTACGGTGGGACATAATAGTAGGGATCGTGATGAAACAAAATGGCGGCCATAAAAATCGCCCGTTTAAAACCACCTTTACAATGTCTGAATATGAATAATGACTATCTATACTATTATTCTGCTTGTTTGTATGTACGACCGTTACACTTTCTGACCGAGAACCTGCTGCATAAGCATGCATAGTTAGAATGTTTCCCCAAGAAAAATCGCGCATGCGCATTATTCACTCGACGACAAACAGTCTGCCTGCGGCAGAGAGCTGCAAAGCTCACTAATCAAGTCGCTACAATTGCTGTATGAAACAAGAAGTAACAACAAAAGGGGAATGTAAGTATACTTTACTAACCATTTTGTACAACAGAATATTAAAAACGTATCAAAGTTTTTAAAAAAGGTTTGACATTAGGTCGTAGAATAACATTATAAATTTATTTATCGATAGTATTAAGTACAGTAAAGTTTAGTCCTAACTAAACTAAAGTAAAAGAAAAAAAAAACGTACACAGGTTACAGTGTTAAATTAACTCTTTATCGAACTTAGGTCTAACTTAGGTTTAACATAAGTTAAAGTTTTATAAAGTACAGCCTATATACAAGTGGATTTACACATTTCGTATTGTGCTAGAAATGTTATATTTAAAGAAGTACTGTTAAGATAAAGATACTAATTTGGCCGGAAATGTTTTGCGGGTCTCTGCTAGTTTTATAGTATTGGCTGAACAAAACTAAAGCTTATTGTACTCAAAGCTTTTTTACTACTCCAAATAATGAAAGGCT
>NW_013666445.1:369082-374411 GCF_000517525.1 Limulus polyphemus
CTCAGAGTTGATAGGCCGCAAAGGCGCACTCGAGGTGCCTCCAAGGTCACTGGACTGTACCCCTATGGACTTTTTATCCTATGTACAGAAGGAAATCGCGGAATGTTGACGAAATTAAAGGGTACGTCACAAACACATTTATAGAACTTGATGGACTTGTGTCAGAAAGTTTGCAGAAGTGTGGTAGGCAGACTCCAAGATTGTGTGAACAGCGACGGGTTTCAATTTGAACACCTGCGGTATTAACTTGGGATTAAATTTCACATAACACCATGTCTTGTGTAAAGTGCCGTTAAATACATTATCAGTTATAAACTGTATACTTTAATTTTAATTTAATTACTTTAAATACTTTCGGGCCACCCTGTATATATATAGGTTCCTGTTGGCTTTGATAATTATATGTTATATTTATCGGGTCTAGCTGCAAAGCTATGATTATGAAGCCTTTATTATAATAAATGATTTATTTTTAAAAGAATGCATACTGTCTTTACACATATTCAGTTATTTGCACAGTTTGTTCTACCTGTGTGAGCACATTTTGAGCACAAGTGCGTATTTTAAAATGCTGGACGCATCTTTCAGGGAAGACTTTACGACTTTTGCTTCTAACACAGATACTTAACACACTTGCTAGAGGTTGTTTTTAACCTGGAAATATAACCATAAAGCTCTGAATGTTTTTCTTCCCTGGCGTTTCTGGAGCGTGACTCATCGCAATAAGAATACACTTCCTTGTCCGATTTTAGCCTCTCGTTACATATCCACCCCCGCTCTCTTGTGACGATATGATATCAATTCCTCGTAGGATGATACTTCTACAATTCAGTTTAAACAATCAAAACGTTTAGAAATATTCAAAGATCACATGACAGACGCGTGAAAACAGTCTTCATATTTACACATTCCACGCATGAAATTCAATAGAAATGAGAGCACGCGTCACGTGATCAGCTACTCTATTTTTAGTGCCGCTAAAAAAGGAGACATAAATCATTCCGACTTGACACTCTTACCTACCTTTTTTCGAAAAGTCTTTTAGCATTATTTAACACTTTTGACACTATTTGTATCTTCTTCTTTCATAACATTGATGAACTACAAAGGTGTTACAATAAATGGGGGAAAAAAGAGTAACTTAATCATGATAAACAGCCAATTAAAAGGACAAAAAGAAATATATTTTTCTAAAGTACCAAACCACTTCTGAAAATACCCTATTCTTTAATTTAACAGAGCATTATTTTCACTCTAGTGTCATGATGATAAAATAATGTTCAGAATTTGAATATTAAAAGTCGACTCGTTTATGAATTTCGAAATGTTAAGTAAAAGCATTAACCCTAATTGTAATATATTTGTATAGAAACGAAAAAAAATAATCAACAACTAAATAAAAAGGATTAGTTTATACTCCGTGGGTTAAATAGGCCATTTTGAAACTATATAGACCAAAGATTATCTAAAGCCTTGAAAACTTAAATTACAATTAATATTGGAACACTAACCTACCATTATAGGGATAACAATTAATTGTCATGTTTTAGAATTACTGCGCAAAGCTACACAAAGGACTTCTCCAAGTAGCCGTCCCTAATTTCGAACTCGTAGACCAGAGGAAAGGCGGCTATTCAACATCAGGCACCGCCAACTGTTTGGTTACTATTGTCTCACGGAATGGTAGGATTTAGCTGTCACTCTTAAAGCTCACCCACGATCTCAAAGTGAAGAGCGCAACCTTACGGGGACGTAAACCATGGACCCTTGGATTTACAGCCCGGCACCTTAACCATAGGCTACGTCTGATTCTTAAGTGTACATAAAGTACAATAAATAGTTCTAAGAATTTAGAGGGGGGGGGTAGAAAGTGAAAAGTACCGAAAATGCTTGAGAATTGGTCTATTGCATTACTAAATATATTCAGTTTTCTATTGATATTAAAGCTTCAACAGCTTTCAAAACTGTGATTATTTTGTGAATTATTTTAAACGAAACATTTTAAATGAGGTTTGAGAGACTTAGCAAATTACAAACATAGTACCATCTTCATTTTATATTTAATGTGTATTTAACTTAATGATCAGCAAGTCAACTGATACTTTTACACCTGTTTATCTCTGATGCTAGGATCAGTTGTGTGCCCATCCTTTTGTCTTTCTTTTATAAGTAACATGATTAAAACACAAACATATTTTACAAATGTTTAATACAAATTTACTCATAGATCTAACCTCACGTTAATTTTTTTAATTTGAGGCTTATTTTTCACGTGTACACACCCCTATCTTCAGGCGGAATGAGGCTTATTTTTCACGTGTACACACCCCTATCTTCAGGCGGAAAAAGGCTTATTTTTCACGTGTACACTCCCCTATCTTCAGGCGGAATGCGGCTTATTTTTCACGTGTACACACCCCTATCTTCAGGCGGAAAAAGGCTTATTTTTCACGTGTACACACCCCTATCTTCAGGCGGGAAATTGTATTTTACCATAGCAATGTTGAGTGTCATTGAAATTAGTTATTTGTTAACACTACTGTGTGTTTGTAAACATCACGAAGTTAGACTTTGGATCGTTCTACGTTTATTGCAACGTTCTTCTAAATGCATTGTGTTCTAATTTTTACAGTTCAACATATTACATCATAAGAAAACCACGTGGGACACTAACACAGGGTTGTTTGACTTGCACGCACACTTACTTTTGATCATTTTTGATCGGCATGCCTCTTCTGGACCAAACAACCTCTGGGGTTGGGTTACCACGAATTTTACACTCAAAGTGAGCATCTCCACCATCGACGAAGTTTCCACCGACAGGAGGTTTCTCAAATATTGGAGGAGTTGCGTTGGGAGGCCGGTGCATAGCCATATGCCTAGAATAGACATTATATTTCATATATACGTCACAAAAACTAACAAAAGTATCAGAATATGAGTATATAATGTAAATAATGTATTAATAAACAGTCAGGGATAAATAGATAGATATATGAATGAATGATCGAACAGATAAGCACATGAATAAAGGGTTGAATAGATAGATAGATAGATGAATGAATGATCGAGCAGACAAGCACATGAATAAAGGGTTGAATAGATAAATAGATGAATGAATGATCGAGCGGATAAGCACATGAATAAAGGGTTGAATATAGATAGATGAATGAATGAATGATCGAGCAGGTAAGCACATGAATAAAGGGTTGAATAGATAGATAGATGAATGAATGATCGAGCAGATAAGCATTAAATAAAGGGTTGAATAGACAGATAGATGAATGAATGGTCGAGCGGATAAGCACATGAATAAAGGGTTGAATAGATAGATAGATGAATGATCTAGCGGACAAGCACATGAGAAGAATATTAATGTCCAAGTTGCTTTTATAGTTGATTAAACTTTTTAAATATTTAAAGTACTGATGGACAGATAGACAGTGTTGGTGGGTCGTGATTTTCATAACGTACTAGGATAAAATAAGTGTGAAACTTACTTAGAAGGCGGCTGAATGACCATTTTGTATCTAAAAAAAGGAAAAGAGGTAAAGATATAATTAGAACTTAGTAAATTATTAAATGAAGAATAACATTTATTTTCCTATATACCTAGCGATTATAATAGCTTTACATAAAATTGTTTTAATTATAGATCAAATCACATGTTGGACGAATACACCCTTCAAATGAAATAATTAAATTTATTGGTAATTAGGCTTGTCCCTCGATGGTACAGCGGTAAGTCTACGGACTTACAATGCTTAAATCTGGGGTTCGATTCCCTACGGTGGTCATATATGGCTTAATCTAAAACAAGCAAGCCTTGGACTTACATCAGGGATCTACGTCCGGTAAACACTGATTGGCGTATGTTGAATGTCGCTAATAAACTTATATTTATTTATGTTTAAGAACTAATGACATTTAACGTGTGTTGATGTTTTAACATAAAATTGTTTTCTCAAATAAATGATACAGCGACCATAAATAACAATTAAAACTGCTTTAAAGAAATAGTTCTACATTAAAATATTTACCATCCGTTTTAAGTTCATATATAATTTCACCTTTTTTTTGTAGTAAGCAACTGAAGGTAGATTACGTTTCGAAACGAACAATAAAACGGTTTTTGTCGTTCCTATACTCTTAACGTTTTTCAATCAAATTACGTTTCCCAACAAATGAAACAATTACTAAAATTGTTTCTTTCCTTTTAACAATTTTTCTTTTGCTTACTGCCTTAAATAAAGAGAAAGTCACCTTACTTAAAAAGAAGCAGAAACTAAAGATTAGCCTATCGGGAAAAAACAACAGCGATGATTATACTGGTAATATCTACCTTCGTTTGTTTCTCAGGAATGAAATATGAAAACTGGTATATAAAGATTACATTTACTTTATATGGTTGTTATTGTTTCATGGTGATTGAATGCTGATGTGACATAGTATAGATAATTTGGTTTTGTTTCCACTGCAGGGATCGAAGCTCAGATTTAAGCATTATAAGGCCTTAAGGTTACTGCTGAACTACTGTAGGTGAAAATCAGTATTTATAAATAGGTTACCCCTATAAAAGAACTTCTTATCTGTTTGTTTTTAATTATGCACAAAACTACACAAGGGCTATCTGTGCTCTGCCCACCACGGGTATTGAAACCCGGTTTCTAGCGGTATTAGTCCACAGAAAGGATCAGTGGAACTTTGTCTTTAATATTAGGCGTTGTAAGTCCGCAGACATAGCGCTGTGCCACTTGGGGGGGGGGGGGCTTCTTATCTGGGTATTATGTAGTTCTTTTTTCACCCACTGGTTTTTTTAGGTACCATATTGTTTACTATTTGAAACAAAGAGAAAGATACTTGTTCAGTAATTACCTTGTCACTAAGTTAATGAAAAAGATCACGAAGAGGTTTGAAATACACAAATCCACTACTTAGTTATAAGTGAAAAATAAATAAAACGTAATTTTTTCCCCGCCTATTTACATCATTTGTCACGAAAAATATATATACACATTTTAGTTACACAAAAAATATCACAATGGTTAACTTATTAACCTTTCCATTATTATAGCAGCTCTAACCTTGCGAAGGTTTTGAGTGTTAATTTCGTTATAAACAGTTAGTACGATTTATGGTGGTAAAAAAAAAAAAAACAAAAAAAACAAATTAGGAGAAACTATCGGTAAATCACACAAAAAACTTCAATAAAACCCTAATGTTAAAGCCTTCATTCCCGAATTAGACAGACTAGGACATAGTAGAGAAGTAGTTAATTCTACGTGCCTTCTAACAGATTTAGTTATTTCACCATATTATCCAAGGACCT
>NW_013666445.1:375076-382550 GCF_000517525.1 Limulus polyphemus
AGACGGGTGAAAGAAGACCATGTTTGGTGGGACGGGGATTCGAACCCGCGACCCGCAGATTGCGAGTCAAGCGCCCTAACCTCCATGGCCATGCTGGGCCACTATCATAAGAACCAATAGTCTTGTTTCCAGTGTAGATAGAAACGCCGTCTCTGATTATATGAAAGAAAAGTGCAGTTTTAAGGTTTTGTTCCAAGTTGGCAAAGGCATCATTGCTCCTGTTTTTATTATTTTTAGGAATGAGAAATACGATCCGCTGTTTATATGAATAAGAAAGGAAGACAGACACACATATTGCGTATTATTCTGTTGAAACAGCGTTATCAAACTCCGTGTCCATATCATAACGTTGATGTTTCTATTGATTACAGTAAATATACTGTATTATAGGAGTAAATAACTGAAAATATCAGCATAAAAATGACCATTGACACCTTCCATAGTAATTGTGATGCAGGAAGTATGATTTAGCGCAAAGCTACATAATGGGGAATCGAACCCCGGATTTTGGCGTTATAGTTCCTGAAACTTATTGCTGGCCCACCGGGGACTGTAGGAAGTATGTTAATCTATTTAATAAACTAAATAATAACACTATATGAAATTGGGAACGCGACTAAGATGGAATGGATAACAGAAAAACTTAAATAAACAGATAAATTGAAAACAAAAATCCTTCAGTGGCTAGTCCTATCCAAAATGTACACACGTTGTAAATGGATATGTGTCACTACGAGATCTGAAGCAGTAAGTAATGATATAGGAAGGTTAAATGTAAGAAGTGGTTATATTTACTTGTTTATTATCTGGGCCATCTGTGCTGTAACCACTTTGGGTATCGAAATCCAGTTTTTAGCGTTATAAGCCTTCAGACTTACCGGCGCCGAGTCACTCTGGGGGAGGGGGGAGGGGGGGAGTAATTATGAAAATAAAAGTACTAACGATTTCTTTTACGTGCGTATAAATATGCTTACGTTTCATCTTACAGAAAATTCAGTGATTTCAGACTATATATAAAAACAACACATGCGTCACGTATGGAATTAAAGTACAGGCATTTCCATGTTGTTTTATCAACATGTGGGGGATGGGGAAGCAGTTCATTTCTGCTGGTCCTGCTAAGATTCGGATTTTATCAGAATTATATTTTTAAGACAACCGAAAGCAGCTTGAAAAGACATGGTTAATAATCTTTCTCATAATCCGGAACATTATTGAATTACAACGGTCTGAAATTTTTAGGAAGTTTAATAATCGTTCTTATAATCCGGAACATTATTGAATTACAACGGTCTGAAATTTTTAGGAAGTTTAATAATCGTTCTTATAATCCGGAACATTATTGAATTACAACGGTCTGAAATTTTTAGGAAGTTTAATAATCGTTCTTATAATCCGGAACATTATTGAATTACAACGGTCTGAAATTTTTAGGAAGTTTAATAATCGTTCTTATAATTCGGAACATTATTGAATTACAACGGTCTGAAATTTTTAGGAAGTTTATAAACTTACCGTTAAGTTCGTATAAGCCAGGGATTGGTGTATCACTCGTTCTTATGAGCGTAACATAGAGCGCTCGCTCTCGTAGTAGAACACTCACACGCGAGGGATATATGCCGGCAAACGGAGGTACAGTCAGAAACCGGTGCTAATAATAGCCGTCCACTCAGTTGTCCTGTACGGATCAGTTTTCAAACAGCCATTTTTGGAACAAGTCCCTCCTTTTCTACACCACCTTCCCTTTCAACTGGTTGACTCAGGTTTTACTGAAAAATTGTACACAAACGGGTCCAATATTTGTGTGTGTGTTATTAGTGTAGGTAATGCTACAAATTACAATAGAAATCAGGTTGACTCATATAGATACGTGTGCGTGTGTTTGTGTGCTGCATCGTCATTTCTTTTTCTGAGGGGGAGTAGAGTGAAACACTGCTATGAACAGGTGGCCTCCAAGAAATCTACCAATCATTGCACCGAAAAAGTCACCCACGACTTCTTACATTACTATGGCACGTTGCAAATAAGTGTTGAAATTTAGGCAAACGGTCATAAGGTTTGATGAATATTCTCGATTTGCACGCCATGTTTTTTCAAGTTTGGTAATAGGACAGACAAGGGTATCTTTGGAAAGATACGTAAGGGATGAGTCAAACTCTAATTTCGCGTTTGTTCCTGGCCTACTCCACTTCTGTACAAGTAGCGGTTCACGTCAGATGACAAGAATTTTCTAAACAACAACGTTTTCCAAAGTTTCTAATTAACAGAATTAACCTTGACTAAGTTCAGTTTTCTTTTTTAGTATAAAACATTCCAGAAAAAATTTAAATCTTGAATTTCGTACAGAAAAAGAGAGAGAGAGAGAAAAGGATTAGACACAAATATAACTAAATATGATACATACACATTTGTTCCTATAAGAAAGACACTATCACTGTCCTCTTCAGTGGCTAGTGGTCACTTTGAATTTAGTTAACTAAATTTTAATACACAACTAAACTGGTTTGGTGTTATTAATTTTAAATTTTCCTGAAATTTAAAACAATGGTGACTGTAGACGTACAACACTTGCTAACAATCTCAGTGTTCAAGCATAACTAATATATAATGATTATCATAGCCACACGTGTCTAAAACGGTCTTCAGTACTAACTGTCTGTGCATTTATGATCGATGCAAGTGCAATCAGCCATAAGACATATTCGAAGGTGTTATTTTTTGGATAGAAAAACCTCGCAATCGCTTACAGTATTGAATGTTTTAATATATTAAAATTATTTTGTATAGTTGAAAGTAGAATAAGCTAACTGACAAACACGCAATATTTATTTCTGGTTGGAAAACAACAACACACATTAATTAACACGCAACTGGTTTTATCATTGCTTGTTTTCGTATTTAGTTCCAGTGTGTAATTGTTTGTTTGTAATTTAGCACAAAGCTACACAATGGGCTACCTGTGCTCTGCCACCATGGGTATCGAAACGCGGTTTTTAGCGTTGTAAGTCCGGAGACATACCGGTGTACCACTGGGGGGGGGGGGCAGTATGTAATACCAGCCAAATAAAAACCACAAACATGTTTCTTTAAAGTTGAAACAAACAAGCCAATGCCCGAAAAATTATTCATTCCTAATATTAAACCTTTTTGACGTTTATTATCTGAAGGTCGAACCTACCAACTGAACAAACACAGCGAATTTATTAATTAATTCAATATATATGTGTATATTTTTGGTCCGATAAATTTTCAATGTAACAGTAAAATTTACATTTAACAAGGTCACCTGTTAAACTAACTGAAGCTTTCCTTTACGAAACTTCTAAGGATCAAAATATCGGGGTGGGCGTGGCTTTGTCTTTAGCGTTAATCTGAGAGTTCACGGTTCGCGACCTGCTGTCAAAACAACGCGCTCCTTACTTTTGGGTCTTGGGCGCGCTAGAAGAGTGACGTCATGTGCCGCTATTCGATCAGAGGAGAGAAGCCTACAAGTTAACGCTTGGTGCTGTTTCCTAACTGCCTTCCCTCTAGTCCAAAATGAGGTATGGCATTTAGCCCTTGCGTAATTTTTCGCGAAATTCTGAAACAAAAGATCGAAATAGTACAGTTTATTACACTTTAAGATTTTTATGACGTCATACAGTATGTACCTGTATTTTCTTTCTGATGAAAGCACCAATAATTTAAGTTATTTATACACTGTGAGCTATTACTAAGAAGCTCGAAACAAATGCCTATTATTTTGAAAGTTATCGCAATATGTCACTTTCAAACTTATTCCTACTGTAAGCAAGGTCTATTAGCTATTTCACTGGTGCCAGGCTCTTAATCTCTATATCTATATCTTTTATCAAATGTGTAATTAATGTTTCATTACTTTATGATTGGATTGATGTGGTTATAAGGAATTCATAAAAAAAAACCATTAAAATGTTTGTTTGTTTTGGAATTTCGCGCAAAGCTACACGAGGGCTATCTGCGCTAGCCGTCCCTAATTTAGCAGTGTAAGACTAGAGGGAAGGCAGCTAGTCATCACCACCCACCGCCAACTCTTGGGCTACTCTTTTACCAACGAATAGTGGGATTGACCGTCACATTATAACGCCCCCACGGCTGAAAGGGCGAGTATGTTTGGTGGGATGCAGATTCGAACCCGCGACCCTCAGATTGTGAGTCGAGCGCCTTATCCACCTGGCCATGCCGGGCTCATATTAAAATGTTAAATGAGATACTCTACTCTAAACATTTATATGATTTGTTTAAAGTGTCAAATCAACTTTTCTTGCTAACCATGCATTCTTCGTGCTATATAAATGAGATATATGCCATGATGTTTATTATTTATTAGACAAACTTATTGTTGTAACCAAGGGCGGACTTAAGCCTAAATGCCTAGTCAGCTAAAAAATAAGGGGCCCGGCGGGCTCCATTCATACCAATAAATTACATCAAGCGAAAGCAAATAATTTCTACAGATAGCTGAATAAATTGATAAACTTAATAAATAAAATGAAATAAAATAGAGTTAAAGTAATCATAAACATTATATATATAAAGAGGCCCGGCCTAAAGAAGGGCACGGTCAGCTAAAGCTGACCGTTAAATCAGCCCCTGGTTGTAACATTTTTTATTCTTGAATGGGTTATTTTTTATTATTTGGAAAAAATAATGGAAGGTCCAGTACTCTTAATAATAATGAAAGCGTTTTCTTCGTCTATGAGTTCTAAAAATTTCACTTAAACAATGATAGGCTTATATTCACAAATAAATATAGTCTTACTAGAGATTCAATTTAATTTTCTTGTACGTACTGTACTTTTTGTGTCTCTAGTTCTTCGTTGAAAAACACAAACTCAACATTTACAACACTGAACTAACAGGCTGATTCAATAATAAATCAACAATATCCGAACAATACTTTCACTTGATTCTTGTTTTCATACTTTAATATGATTTCCTAAAGTTTAAAGAAAATTCAAGACTTGAAACCACAATATCATCACGTGACATAATTTACTCCCTTTGGAAAATTTATATAAACTTTTATTTTTTTAAAAAAAGTCTGAATTGTGAAATCCCTTGATCAACCCTATTACACAAAGAAAGCAATGGTATATTAAACTTAAACTTCTATAATTAGCTATAAAGTAACTATTCACAATTAACAACACTAATATTCATAAATATAAACATTACAGTCATTGACTGTATGAAATGTATAATTGTGATTAACAAAACAAAATATTTTTTTTTTACTTAATTACTGTTCCTAAGCTGTTTTGGTGGTTTACTTTTCGTGACTTATGGTATGACGATGAGATGGCTGTTTTGTCAATGGCACTTTCAAGAAAATTTTTGACATAAAGCTACATAGCCCAAAATAATATTTTTAAACTCACGAGCTCACTTAAATAACCGTTAATTTTGTTCCTATTTTCAGCGAGATAAAGAATATGACGAACAGTAAGAAAAATTCCATGAGGGTCAGCCCAGATGTTAGTAAATGAGATATTTTGGATTCAGCTTAAGCTAATGGACTTTCTTATGCATTTTATTTTCTATTTTCACATTATTATTTACTGTAGAATATCTGGTAGAAAATTCGTAATGGTATTTTTCACCTGATTGGCACCTTATGCATACATGGTTCAGGTTTGTCTCTAATTTTGACTATTAACCACAAAGAAGGCTGTCGGCTAGCAGAACCCGCCACGACAAGGGCTTTGTTTGTTTTAACTAAATAACAGGAATAAGTGTCACTCTTATAAAATACCTACAGCTGAAATTGTGGATCATGTTCAGTAGAATCACGGCGCGAACCTAGGATTTTATGACAAGTGGCCTGGTATACTAACCATTAGTCTATGCCTGGCCCTTGGTAATAGAATAACTCTAACAACGAGATGGGTTTTTTTTTTCAGTTGTTCTATACTCCTCCCAAGATGATTTTATTATTCTTGGAGTAACGCCCGTTGGAAACAAAGAAATCAAAGTACTGAAAGATACACGAAGCTTTCAATCTGAGTTTTTCTACAACAGAAACTAACTTCGCTCGATACATACACTAAAATATTAACAACCAATTTCGCGAGAACAAAAAAGAATTAAAAACAACAGAAAAGATCAACTGTTCAGAGATGTTTAAAAACAAACAATTATCAAAATAATTCTTCTATCCAAGTCCTTTCATAAAGGAATACATGTTTCTTACAAATAAAACACAGTTACGCAGCCAGTCGTATTTTGTTTAAATAAAAATTACCATTGTGTTAAGGTAACGGCTGAGTTTAAACATATATCTTGCACTGTGGTATATTACGCCTTTACAAGCCTAAGCCGTGTTTGTTGATATCTTTTCACATTTGTTTCTTCGTTTTTGTTTTTTGGATATTCGCACAAAGCTACTCGAGCAAACCGTCCATATTTTTGAACTGACTACCTAGAAGAAAGACAGCTAGCTAGTCAACAGTAATCACCGCCAGTTTCTGGGTTAGTCTAATCGAATGGTGAGATTTTATCGTCATTCTTATAACGCACCAGGCCCCAAAATGCGGGGCGCAAACCACAGATTTTCGGATTTAATCTGGCATACTAATAGTTTGGCCATCCTTGGTCCAGCTTTTCATATATTAAAGGCTTTTTGTAATATGCACTGTTTTATTTCGAGGAGAACGTTTCGATTTAAAATCAACTAATTCTCTAAACTCTTACTTTGGACAAGGCTTAGCATAGCCTGATGGTTAGAACGCTAGACTCGCAATTTGCTGGTCGCAAGTATGAATATATTTACCAAACCTGTTCGCCCTTCAGCCTTGAGGACATTATAATATGACGATCAATCCCACTTTTCGTTGGTAAACAAAAGTAGCCCAAGATTTGGTGGTGGATAGTGTTGACTAATTTCTTTCCCTCTGGTTTATCATTTCTAAATTAGGGACGACTAACTCAAAGTCTTCAAGTAGCTTTCTGCGAAATTAAAAAAAAAAAGATAACAACTTTGAATACATTTTAAGTATAATATATATATATATTCATATATTATATTAAGTTACGTTGTTTTTTTTTCTCGTCAAGTTTCACTTACATAGGAAATTTCATTGAACCCTATTTTCATCCTCCATACTTTCGGTATCTTCGATAATTTTTGTTTGTTTCAGAATTTCTCACAAAGCTATACCAGGACAGTCACTCTTATATCTCATCCTCCTGTCCCACGGTGGGACAGTGGTAAGTTTACAGACTTACATCGCTAAAATCCGGGGTTCGATTCCCTGTGGTGGACACAGCAGATAGCCCAATGTGGCTTTGTATTACAAGCCCCCCAGTGGCATGTCTGCGGATTTACAACGCTAGAAACCTGGTTTCGATTCCCGTGGTGAGCAGAGCACAGATAGCCAATTGTGTAGCATTGTACTTAACTTCAAACAAAACGAAATTAAATAGAGTTGTTTAAAACATTTGTTTAACAACAAGT
>NW_013666445.1:382864-385859 GCF_000517525.1 Limulus polyphemus
TGAGTGTAAAATACTTAAATACACCAAAAAACAAAATTGCTCTGCAACCAATCAACCTCATCCTCACCCACAGTCCTAAAGTAGTGATGGGCAGCAGTTCGATTCATTTAATTTAATTCAGTTTATGAGTCGATTCAAAAAGATTCGTTCGTTTGATTCGCTGAAAAACAAATCAAAACATCTATACTGAAGTACTTAGTTAGGAAGTACTATTTAAACGGAAAATGGCTAAGTATCCAATCTAAAGTTGGTTGTCTCGATAGTTATGCTTCTTAAACACAAAGTATAAGTTGAACAAACAATACATTTTTGTAAAAATCATGAAGAAAACAC
The DNA here is from genome assembly GCF_000517525.1 of Limulus polyphemus. Classification (NCBI taxonomy): domain Eukaryota; kingdom Metazoa; phylum Arthropoda; class Merostomata; order Xiphosura; family Limulidae; genus Limulus; species Limulus polyphemus. The sequence continues at coordinate 383,198 of NW_013666445.1, forward strand.
CAGAATATAAACTATTAAACATAGTTTAGCCAATAGTTTAACAGCCTTATAACATGTAGCTTGTAAAAACGAGTAAGAAAGTAAACCATCTAACTCGACTTCCTTCCTAGTAGTAGTTTATTGAATATCTTATTTTACGGGGTTGAAAGTAAGAGGTTCGAACGTATCGTATTTGTTGCAATTATCCGTGTTATTTATTTCATAACGGTGTTATCGAAGGCTTCTTCCTCTTGTGTCCATTGTTGTACAGTGCTATTCAAAGACAAGCCCCGGTTTACTTCACAACGGTGTTATCAATTATGTAGGCCTTTGTTCCTCTTGTGTCTGTTGTTGTACAGTGCTATCCAAAGATAAGACCCCGTCCTCTCCCCGGTTTACTTCACAACGGTGTTATCAATTATGTAGGCCTTTGTTCCTCTTGTGTCTGTTGTTGTACAGCGCTATTCAAATACACGACCCCCCCCCGGGGGTGTCGCTAATAACTTTATTAAAATCTTCTCTGCGTGTTTACATATTATTTTGTGTCCCCAAGTCTTTTTCAACTTATCAATTTAACTGACGAGGGTGCTGTCATACTTATCATATGCTCTGGAAGTTTTCGGTTGGATTGATAGGTTCTCTAACATAAAATGTTAAATTCTGCCAGCACTGCCTTTATTATACTGATTTGAAACAAACGCAATAAAGATATTAAAATCTCATTTCAGTTACCAGAATGGAAGAGGGACGATCACAGCTGTATAGCGACACACCAGTTTCTGGATTTATTTTTCATAAATACAAGACAAAATACAAGTAGTTCAAAATAAATGAGCACTAAACAAATATCTGGATATATGTCATAATAATGTTGGTGCTAATAATTATCATTATCGTGAATTATTATGATGTGAATACTGTGTGTAGATTTGAGTTGGTCCAGAATGATTATCGTACCGGATTCAGGAGCTTTTGAATCATCTCATGAGTTTATATTATTAGGCTGATTATTTCTCTTGTCACGTAATTTGTCAATCGCACGAGGAAAAAGAATCGATTCAACGGGACTCTGACTCGATCCTCGTGATCAACCATAATGAGTCGTTAGAAAAGAACGAATCGTTCTCGAATGCCACGTCTCTAATCCAAAGCACGGAGCGCGTTTTGCGGCAGCGAGTCGCGAACCATGTATTATTAGGTCCACAGGCCAGGCAAGCTAACTTCTAAGCCACGCCCAGTCCTCTTCGAATCAGTAGTAGATCAATTATTTTTATTCTCAAGAATTGTACTACGTGCAACTGGAATATACTGTACATGACTATATCAGTAGTGACACAATCTATATTAAATAGTTACAATAAACCTTTAAGCTACTTAATATTGGCTTGAGCTACAAATGAGGTTTTGTAATTCGTAAGATAATGTGATGAAGCATGTTTTAAGCAAGCTTAATCCAATCAGTCCAAATTCCGCAAAAACATATTTAGCAGAGGTGTCGCTAGGCGCTGGCACACGAGGCTCGTACCCCGAATCACCAGTTGGTGTCTTGAAAAAAATCAGATTAGAAAAAACCATGATCGATATCATACTGAAACGTCGAAAATTCCTACCCCTACAGAACCGAGCCACGAATCTTTTAAACATCCAGTGACGCCTCTGATAGTTAGCGTTCTTTTTAGCTTGAAAACATGTGATCACATTATTCACAATTAAGGATAATTAATTATGCATTACGTTAAGTATTCGTCACATGGCAATTAACTTCTTGATGAAAAAGGAGATCATCCACAAAACAGTTCTTTGTTCTATTTTTATAAACGCAAGAGCTTTCAGTTGTCATGAGTCTAACAAAAATATTTGGATTATTCAACGCATGATTACAAACTCTTTTCTAGATCTATTTTTTAGCCAAACGCTCCATTAAAACAAGAACAACATGAAACCTGTAAGCCAGCAGGAAAACAAAAGCGGTGTAAAAAATTATAAAACCTTTTCTCGACATTATATAACATCAACATTGTCTTTTGTTATCTTTTTCACTCATTGAATGTTTACTTCATTTTCTACTGCAAATATATATCCCAGTCTTCTATTCTTCCGAAATTCATATATTTAATTATACTTAATAATTCAGAAAATGTTGCTACCTCTTAACATCTTGAGTAAGATGGCGTTACTCCTCGCGGTTCAAAGTAATATTACTGCTGTTTCCCCATAAGTAGACTGAGACGCTATTTACGTTACCTAAAGAAACCTATCCCCTGCTCTCGGTTGGTCCCTGGAGTGTACTTTGGCCTACTTACTTCACCAATTATACTTAAACTGTCAGAGAAAATTCATATCAACTACTGGAAAACCGTTTCACGACCTGGAAGTTCGTATCGGGCTAAACGTTAATCACTAGACTTGATGGAACGAGCTTGAGTCAAAACTATAATATTGTTAATTTTAGATTATGTTTGGAATGGAGACCAAGATGGGACTGAGTTTTTAGGATTTTTAGAGCACCATGATACTTTTTTACACCTCAGGGTGTAACATATAATAATCACGTTGCTTTAAACGCTAAACTAATCCATCTTGAAATAATAGTGGCTACATCGGCTGAAGTTGAATTATTTTAACTTGCATCTGTCAATATCAGCTATCGTACTTCTGGCTGATGTTGAATTCAATATAACTT
>NW_013666445.1:386676-395911 GCF_000517525.1 Limulus polyphemus
GCACAGTTGGTTTTAAATATGGCTGCGACATACCTGGTTGACGATGTTTTTCTTCGTCTTTGTGGAACTGCAAATGTTCCAAACTTTAGTTCAAGAATAGCCTCAAGGCTGTTTATGTATTACAAGCCAGTGAAGGCGTTACCTGCTCTTCTCATATTTAACGACACATGCATAAATTAAGAATATTTAAAAACGGTGACAATTACTTTTCTTGATGAAAATTACCAATTCCTTGTGATAAAAAGAGTGAATAATAAAATAAATACGACTAACTTCTTTCTTTTATCAATTTTCCATTTTAAATAAGTTTATATTTGTTTTACGTGCCGATTTCACGAACAGGTATTAAAACTTTTTTTTTTTAACTTTCAATTCAGTTTAAGTTGATAATTTATCGTTATATGAACTATAACGTTTAGTGTGGGGCACTTCACAGTGTAGGGGTGGATATGAAAAATTATCTTTGAAAAAATATCATCAAAACCTGGGCTGTTTAAAAATAATAATATTCTCGTAACACATTTTGCGTTTACTCATTTATTTATTCTACATTCTCACTGGAAATGGAAGATTTTCCTGGAACTAATTATGGGAAACTATCCCAGAATACCTGTTACAGATTCTGGAAGGGTTCTAAAATCTCCGAGTGTGGCTCTGTGCCAACGTGTTGAATAAATTATTGGAATTCTGCCAAGTAAAACATATAATAAGTTGTATCCCAAGGTAGTTTTATTACACACACGTCATTAAAATTTTGATGTAAATTCATTCATAATCTTGTTCTACATATTTTACCAATATCTCTTCATGTGGATGGTAGTTATGAATTTCGCGCAAAGCTACACGAGAGTTACCTGCGCTAGCAGTCTCAAATTTAGCATCACCACCCACTGTTTTACCACGAGAGTTATCTGCGCTAGCCGTCTCAAATTTAGCATCACCACCCACCACCGTTTCACCAACGAATAGTGGAATTAACTACCACATTATAACGCTCCCACGGCTGAAAGGGCGAGCATGTTTGGTGTGACGGGGATTCGAACCCGCGACCATCAGATTGCGAGTCGAGCGCCCTAACCACCTGGCCCTTCACACTTCCAATCAAGCCCAAATGTATATTACATACACATCTCTAAGAATTCAACATATGAATTGCATAATTAACATATAATCTGACCATTCATCAATTGTGAGTGTGAGTTTAAAGACTCAAAGATGGATAACAACAAATTATTATTCTAACGTAGAAACTAAATATGCTTTATTTAATTGGTTTATAGAACTTAAAAGTTGTAGTACAGAGTTAAGTTGCTGGTTTTGATTTCCTTTTGGTCTACAACATCATATCTGGTGTTACTAATGCTAAAAGATACCAGATGTGCTTTTTAATATCATCAAAAGAAAGTCTGAGCAGTAAAACTACAGCAAGTGATGGACATGAATGATAAACAATATGCAGTTTTAATTTTTTAAATATACCTTTTGATTTTTAGCAAACTGGCACACCTGAAAAAAATAAAATATTTCTCTGGTGTTGTTAAACTAAATCGCTACAAATTAAATTTTTCCTTCAAGATAGGAGTCCAAAATCTCAGAAAAATCTTACAATGAAGGAAGGTTATGAAACCTGTAGATACAACTGTCAATTCAGTATCTTTAAAAAACAACAATGGTCACAACTTTTAAGCTAACTGTATATAATTTACTTGAATTATTTCTATAAATTAAAAAAATAACAACATTGAACAAAATAAAAGTACTAGTGTGTATTGAAACTAGTGATATGATAGTTTACACTGTGTACCATTTACTTGATCTTAATTTTCCAAATTCATTTACTTGGGACTTGCATGTAAATATTCATATCATAGAATTACAATAATTCCTGATTAAAAGCAAAAATATAATTTTTATAACTAAAGATGAGGAATATATCAATATTTAAAAACATCCAATTCTGAAGACTCCCTTTGATATTTTCTATTTTGAAACCTGATAATGTAAGAGATTACACTTTTTAATATGTTTATTGTAGACACTTCAAATTTCAGAATCATTGGGACAAGAATTCTCTGTATAGAACATTATTTCTGCAGTTTGAAAAACAGTTGCGATGAATTTTTAGAAAGCTATTTCAATAAAGAGATAAGGTCCATTGCATTTAATGTGGATTTACAGCAAGTACCATCTATCGCTTGTAAAAATGGTCTAATCTACTGATTTTTTAGTATCTTTTTTTTTTGATGGACTGTCTACAATGTTACAATGAAAGATATACATACACTTTTGCAAATCCTTATGATAAAATGCAAGAAAAAATCAAACAGAAAGGCATGAAAAAAATATTTTTGCACATAATTATACTAGTTGATTCCTTTCATATAACTTTAAGATACATACAGAATTTAAAGTTTTATACTCATAAACAAAGAAATATCAAACATGTACAAACAAAACAAAGTACTAAAAAAATAACATTTCTCTGAAATATTACAAACTAAAGGGTAGTCATGACAAATAAAGATACTATCAGTGTGAATAAGGTCTTATTTAATAATAATGTAAAACACAAACGTAATAATATGAAGCATTTGTTAAAACGTGTTTTAGAATCTTCAAAATTCCATCTTCAGTAATCTAGATGTACAAAACAAACACAATGGGAATTACAACAGAAATATGATATAATTTGCAATAAGTAAACAATTTGAATACAAAAAGTAGAACAAGAGAAAATGAAAAGTATGTAGTGCAAATGAAATAGTTAAATTAAAATAGATTCAAATCAAATGAATAATGTGTATTATTTAGAGAGAAAAGTTACAACCCCTCCCAACTCCACTGTCTACCAACACAATACAGAAACACCTCATCCCATTGCTCTCTCCAACTTTAAAATTCTCTCAACAGCCAATCATGATACTGAATTTATAATAAAAACATTATACATTAAAACTCTTCTTTCATCTCTAATATATATATTCTTCAGTTGATTTAAATCTATTTTCATTCAAGTAATTCATTTTCACTGCACACTTTTCATTTTTTTCTCTTGTTCTACTTCTTGTAATCAAATTGTTTACTTATGTATTACAAATTATATCATATTTCTGTTGTAACTACCATTTTGTTTGTTTTGTACATCTAGATTACTGAATATGGAATTTTGAAGATTACGAAACATTATGGGCCCTGTTCTATTTTATTATTCTTAAATTACAATTTTTCGAAATATGAATCTATTACAAGGTCTTATTTATTTTGGTATTTACTGCAAGGTCCAAAACCTCAGTTAGTATTTTGTCATTCTCATCCAGCAAATCATTTTGTTTTACATACAATTCTGTGTTTTAAACCATTATATCATTAATACTTCCCTTCTAATATTTAACACTGATCCAATTACTCTACTGTTTTTTAACAATACTTATCAAGTAATTTAGCAGTAATACATGTGTGACATAGTGTCACAATAAAACTGATCATAATTTAAATCACATCATTCTTTACTGATATATTTAAGATACTATTATACACTTTTCTCACTGAAAACGTGTATTGGGCCATTAAAGACTGATGTGGTTTAAATTATTATCAGTTTGTTATGATGCTATACAACACAAACTACTACTAAATGTTATGCTTTGTAAGATAAGCCATACCACATCTAAATATCAATTCACTTTTATACTATGTACACATTATACTTCATGGGCACATAAAGTTGTTTCACAAATAACTTTCAGTATTTACTCATCTCAAATATTTAAAAAACCCATGAGTGAAAGTAAACTAATATATGTTATAATATGTAAACCACACTATAACTACTATATCTAGTGCTGACAAGGCCAATCGCACAATAACAGGGTTCATCTCACACTTTACAATTTAAAACATGAACAGCTTCGAACAGTTATTATTACTCTTTCTCATTTCTTTAATCCTGAAGAAGCACAGTCAACTATTTGAAAAGTGCTAAAGTTCCTGGGTCTTGTGAAATCTACTTGCCTTTTACTTGGTGATCCTTTGTGTTAAATCTTTCATCATGGTTTATACAGGGCAAAGTGAAGGAACACAGCAACATAACCCGAACATCCTGGAAACTTTCCTTTTTAAACTACTGTCTTTATCTTTTGTTTGATATACCATGTTGCAAGCCTGAGTTCCTTATGCTTTAGAAATTTATAGAAGTCATTTGCTAAATTAACTAAAAATTTATAACTACAATTGTAATGCCAGAAAGTCTCAGTATTTTGGTGGTCATATTCATGATTATAATATTTAACCAAAAGTTAACATTAGTCCTCTGTAAATATTTAAATGGACAGTATAAAAAAAAAAAGACATATTTTCTGATTTTTTTTAACATCATTTGTTGTAATAAACCTTCAGTATGCAAACAAATTCAATCTAAAGCATAAAAAAAATTATTGGTCCCAGAATAAGTATAAAAACTGTGTACCAAAGGCAAAAAAGATTGTTAACATGCATATAATCCAACAGGGAAAAAATACTAATTATCAATGTATAATCTTAATTTTTTTAGGTCGTTTGTTCAAGAGAAAATGTTCAGGCTTGTGTTTATGGGGCCTAAACTATAATTCAAACAAACTTTTAAACATATAAATCAGGCTTTAAATTCCAGCTTTTGAGACTCTTCTTCAAACGTAACTAAGTGACAGTTATAAATTATTCTACATGAAGAAGTTTTGGTTCATTAATTTAAGGCACATATATTATAAAAACACAAAACATATTATTAACTACTTAATCGTACTTCTGTAAATTTCAAACCAAGCACAAATAAAACAAGCTTTAGCAAAATCTTTTGCTAAAGCTCTTTCTTTAAACTAGGTATTCCAATGCAGTTTTTGTACAAGAAATTGTTCAGGAAGATGAAAAAACAGCTCTTCTGGAACACTAAAACAAACTACTGCTATGTTTAGTTCACTGGGTAACATTTAATATTTAAATTCCCTATTAAAAAACACAGAGTATTAACTTTCAGAACTAATCATTCACTGCAAGATTTATTTTTTAAAGAGATATATTTCATACATATTTATAAAAGCTTTATGAGACTATTTTTGTTTTTGTAACTTTTTTTTCAACAACATTTTTTTTCTTTCTTCTTCTTCTCTCCTAATGTCTTCCAAATCTTCCATCATACCAATTTTGGCACTAGAAAAAGAAACAAAACGTTATATATATATATATATATATTGTACATGAAGAATGAGGTAAATACATTATCAGCCTCTTTTGAAAATCAAGTCTCAGAGTAAATATAAAGGTATGATATTTGACTTTAATATTTATATAATTCAAATACTATGATTCAGTTAACACTATTTCGTATAGGTTGATGAAAACATTTGTAAAGTTCATTATAAAACCTGATGAATCATCATAAAAAATAAATAATTCAAAAGTGTATACAGGAAATAATGGCTTTCATAAAAACTACTATATTAAAAAATCCATACAAAGTTTTAGTTGCTACTTCATTTGCTAACTTACATCATAAAGGTACATATACTACACACACACACACACAGACATATATATATATATATATATATATATATATATACATACACACACAGACATATATCGATCTTTCATGTATTAACCTCATGAAAAAGTTCAAATAGGTTTTTCTCTTGGAAATTTTTAAAATATTCCAGTCTGAAAATGAGTAGAGAGCTCATTGACATTTAAAATAAAAAAGAACATTATGCTGCAGTCAATGATAATTTACCTTCTTTTTTCTTCTTTCATTATGTCCACATAGCTTGCTTCCATATCATCATCATCATCATCCATATGTGCATATCTATTTCATAACGAATGGAAGATTAATGAAATAAGTGTGTATTCCTTCTAAATCCTTTCACTTTGTTATGATTACCCTGAGTATAGTTCTACCTTCTTGTACAAGGAACACAATGTGAACCAATAAAACCTCTGCAATTATACACAATTAAATCTGGTTAATACGAATGGAAGATTAATGAAACAAGTGTGTATTCCTTCTAAATCCTTTCACTTTGTTATGATTACCCTGAGTATAGTTCTACCTTCTTGTACAAGGAACACAATGTGAACCAATAAAACCTCTGCAATTATACACAATTAAATCTGGTTAATACCAGCAGTTACTAAAAATCAACACAAAAGTTTATTTTACATAATATACAGATAGCAACATCCTTTAGGGAAGGGAACAGCTGAGTAACTTATTCCAGCCCAGACAACTTTGGCTCCTTTGCCTACATCAACATTTAATGTGTTTAAAATACAACTTGTCCTGGGCCTGAAGTTTACTGTCCTTTAGCGAGTATTTAGCAACAGATGATTTTTCTTGTTAACCAAGGAGATATTACATCTATGAAAATATGTATAAAGAAATCAACCTCTCATGCTTTTTTTACTTAGATATGGGTAGTTAAAGTCCGTTTTGTTATTTGAATCACCATAACATACTAACACATATGAATATGAGCAAGATATTCGTTTTACTGAATTTACCACAAAAAAAAAAAGGGAAACGAAAACAAACATAGCTCTAGCAACAAAAATACACAGAAAAAGGTGTTATAATCCCTTTACTGCTAAACATAACAACACTGTGAACTAAAAATAATGTAAAAAATTAGTTCTACAAACTAGAGGTTCAAGCCATCCTCAAAGACAACAGCAGTGCGTTTCACACGGAAACAAGTACTGACAATACGTAGCAATTAATACTTTGTCAGGAAACTGAAATTTGATGTGAAACAGAGGTTTATTATGGAGGAGTATCTGAAAAAATAAACTGACTAATAAACAATTTGATGTAACACAATACTTAATGATTTATTAGAATTCTTCAATATTGTATGTGTGAAACTAATGTCAGCCAGTATATGAAGATACATGGTAAAACTGTGTGGACTGGGGGTGGATATTCACATACATACTGACAAGACTTTCAGATATATATGTTTAATTTATGAAACAAAAAATTGTGTTTTGTTAATTTATGCCTACAGTGGCTTAGATGCAAGTTCCAATCACATATTCTTGTGGTAGAATTTAACTTTTTTACTACCTCTCTTACACAACTACAAATGTTATCTAGTTTACACTTAATGAAGATAACCTTTTCAATCCTCAACTCACATAGCATTATTTTTATGAACTCAAAATTAACCACTAAGAATTTTATTCAAACCTCTTAGCTATTGAACAAATCAAAATACTACAAAACCTAAAATGGTAATGATTTATTTTGAGAAACTTACTTCTGCTTGTTGTATCCAAACATTTTTCTGATGATACTAGAGTAATCTCCTTCATCTTCTTGAGGGTCATCATCAATAAAATCAGACAAGTCTTGATCTTCATCATCACTTTCAATTTGTTGACTTATTGGATTTCCTAAATATGCAAACATATATGTATGGTCAAGCAGTTTATCATAAATTATCAAAACAATTGTTTTCAGGATTACAAACAAAGAAAGAGAGTATGTCCTCCTAATTTATTAATTTTCTTAGAACTCCTTAACAATAATGACTATTTCATTTCTTATTAGTACTTTTGTTAATGACACAATATGAAGTAGTACACTGTGTATTACTAAGTACTCAATTAAAAGTAAGAAAAACAGTAATTTTTGGACGTATAAAACTTTTCAAGGATCAAATACTCTTTGAAAAATGTTACATTTATATTAATATATCAAATGATGTGAGAAAATAACAATTGTTTTACTTTTTCTTGCTTTTAAGAAGCAGAGTCTGAATCTATATTTTGTTATTCAGTTATCTGGAAGAAGTCTTCTTAAGCCTCCTATAAGGAGTGGATAATGAGAAAGTAACATTTATCTGAACTGCGCAACAGTCAGTGAAATTATTTAAGAAAAACACAATGTTTCAAAGCAATTTTTCCTACACCACATGTAGCTGACAAACTTGTTTGTATTTTAATATTTCCAGTTTCAAACTGAATGGTGTCTCACGTGATACACGTTAAACAGTCAGTTCAAAGACCTTCGAAATTCAAGCATAGCCACCCCTAATTACGACTGACTAACAGAGAAAGAGCAATCAGTCAGCAGTACCCACCTTCAAAGTATGTACTTTTAACCAAAAAACAAGATTTTCAAAGCTTTAATGCTCCAACAACTAAAAATGTGGAGCTTCTCCAGCAGCATATCAGGGCTTTCAACCTTACAATCTGCATTCCGACCTGCTTAGCCCAATATCTTTAAATATGCAGTCTATATAAGATGCTTAATTATCTTACACACACAAGGACTTAATATCACAGATGCGTATATTAATATACACTGCGAATAGCGTAATTTATAAAGATGCTGCCTTTGTAAAGAAACATAAATTAAAAATGCACAGGCTGTTTCCCAGTGATGGAAAGAAAGTGAGAAAATACATTGAACATGAAAGATGAAAGCCTGCTGCATTATTGGATGAGCTTAACTTGAGTGTACCTTCTTAAGAAAAAAGAAAATTGCTACAGATCATGATGTGATAATGATTTTCTAATATGATACAGGAAAAGTTAAAAATATTTTAGCTGGGCTTTGCAGTTGCCTCAAGCATTTCAAATAAAAATAAATTTTATAAAGTACATAGTAAAACAAAGGTGAACTCAATTTAATATGAAGATCATGGACTGCCACAAATTACACAAGAAATTTCTACACTGATGCTAACGAAAAAGGTATGACTACATCAGAATGAAACGTTAAGTCACACATAAAGTCTATAGCAATGTTTCTACAAGCTGTGGAGCATGTAACTGATGTTTAGAATAGCCCCAACTTCAACATAACTGTTAAGTTACTTAATTGTGTTCCTATAAAACATTTATGCATTACTGTGCTATTATAAGCTGATGCTCACATAGAGTGGAGGGTTCATGGAAATCTTATTAAAATATGTGTATTACAATTGACCATGCCATCCTTCAGAGAAGGTCATTACAATGGAAATTATGGTGTTGGGTAATAGTTCATAATTGTGGGCATTAGTGTTAACATGAAGGATGGAAATGCAAGGATAACCTAAACAGTTGTTCTTATAAACTGCAGTTAATCTTTTTAGTTCACACTAATTCCTTATATACACCTGGAAAAAAGTTAAGCACCCCCAAATATTTTTCAGGATTGCTTATTGAAAATAAGGTTTAATTTTCATGATGTTGAGCAATGTTCATATTTTCAAAC
>NW_013666445.1:396911-415170 GCF_000517525.1 Limulus polyphemus
GTTTTCTTGTGCCCAATAATGCATAATTTCATTTGATAAACACGTTTAGATTGAATGGTAATTTATAATCAGTCACAAGAATGTCGAATCTGAATCACTTGAAAAAAACACGGGGATGCTTAACTTTTTTCCAGGTGTATATAAATAACACTTTTATCATAATAGCTGAAGATATACAATAGTGTTATATTAGTGTAATTTTGGCATACAACCAGGAGTCATTAAAGCCATATATATATATGTATACACTTACAAAGTCTCATGTCATCAAATAGTAAATCGTGTTCATTTTTCAGATTTTATTTACTCTTTATTCTTTCTGAAACTGTATCAGTACTTACTTGATGGGGCTGCATGGTGGGTAAGATCTCCTCGAGGATCTCTATGACTAGAGTTTGGTTTTCTACTGAAATTAGAATTACTGGGCTTGTTTTTCAGATGACCTGAACTTTGCTGATGTTGTCTATCAGCTTGCAAGTTCAGAGTTTTCTTCAACCCTGGAAGCAGAGAATCTGCTCTGTTGTTTGTAGGATCTCCATTCCTACCAGTTTCAGAGGGTCTCCACTTGTGTCTATAATTTTCTTCATAAGGTTGTAACCTATATCCTGCTATTGTCTGCTTCTCACTAGATTTAGAATTTTCTTTTACACAGTGTATTCTATCTGGAAGATTTTGCCTCTCTCTTCCAACAATGTTTCTACATTTACCAGTTTGAGAAGGAAGTTCTGTTTCTGACTGGTAATAATTTCTATCCATGTTTGAACTAAATTCGTCATGCTGATTAACAGGTACATCACTTTCAGCATAATCTTCTGTATCATTTGCATAATCAGTTACCTGATTTTGTGCTTGACCTCTTTTCTTTTTCACTTGCCTGGATGAGGAAGGTGGTAATGTATATCCTTTCTTTCTCATTTCTTCTTCCTTTTCAGCACGTGTCATAGGCCTATCTTCTTTCTTTGTTATAGGATGTAGGATCTGAATGGGCTCATGTTGTTTTTGAGAAGCTATTTTCAAGAGATCATGAAAGTTAATAGCTGGTGCTGGAAATGGCCTAGGTTTTGGCTTATTAGTTGATACCTCTGATTTTCTTAATGGTTTGGCTCCTGCAGGAACTGGTTCTGATCCACCATTAAACTTATATTCAATTTCTGGCCGTCTCTCTTTGAGACAAGATTTCTTGCTTTTTTTTCCGTTATCATCAATATCCAAAGGGAGTGATGATGGATCCTCAATATCATCTAATTCTGGATTTTTGGACTTTCGTTTTCGTTTTCTTGGAGCTTGATTATCCCGTTCTTCCAAAGATATTCTTAACTTCATCCTTTCAACTTTGTCAGTTAGCATTTGTTGTTGCAATTCTCTTTCCCTTTTTACTTTAGCTTCAACCTCATCTTCAGTTAACTTAATTCTACTAAAGTCATTGTCTTTTGTTCTTGATGCCATTATTTTTGCTTTCTTGTTGTTTTTTGAATTTTGAGCTCTTAAAGACAACAAATGTTCCTTCTTTTTCTGAGCTTCAACGACTACAAAAGAAACATGAAAAAATATAACCTATTGGCAAGCTATCTACACTTTCTGTTCTTAGTAATAATAATAATACCTTTAACATTCATATTGTCTACTTTGTCTTGAAGACATGCATTTACACATATGCAGATACCAGATTAAAACTAGAAAGATGGAAGATTGAAGTTTTATAATTGCCGAATACACATGAATAGTACACAACAAACATGTACATATGCAATGTATCTTCTAAATCAGGGTTTCCCAAACTTTCAACTTATGAGCTACCTGAATAGCTAAGCAGTTTTCTGGGATCCATAATTAATTAGGGTAGATGAGGTTATTGTTCTCAATAAAATCTGTAAGTGATATGATACCTTGTTTTTGATCTGTTTTTTTCCAAAAATAGTTTATAATCATTCTATAAATAATTTTAAAATAAAAATATATATATCTACGTTCAATTGTATGTTGTCCTGCGATACACTGATACATTTGCCCTGGGCCTCAAATTTAGACACTTGTTACTTGTTGCATTTGTTATGTTTTGCAACTTGTTTTTATGTGCCTTCCAATTAGACCAAAATGTGACATACACACTCTCATATATACAAATTAAATATTCAAATTATGTTTCACTTTTCTATTGGGCTAATAACTGTCTTATTTTGTTTTCATGTATCTCCATTTTTTATAACAGCCAGTGGCTTCAAAACATAGAAGTGGCCTGGGCTTCTCTGAACCTCTGAGAGGACTTGCTAGCATACATCTTTTAATGTTTTAGTGTACTTCAGTATATTAGTTCAGCTTCATAAACCAATTTTCTTAGACACACATGGATTGAAGCTTTTAACCTATTAAAACTTTTAATATACTATATTTCTAGATGCTTTTAATTTTCTCACAAGTTCTAGCATCTGCAATATATATTATTTAAAAAACAAAAACCACATTCATTACTAAGGTAATTAAGCTTTAAAATAATGGTTTACATTAGCCAAACTTGTTAATCCCATATAACTAATGATTATGTCAAATCTCACTAGATTTAAATCTTTCATCAAAGTTACATGGCTTTACAGAACAAAAGAAACATGTAACAATGTAAGTCTAATATACATTAAGACACCAGTGTGATAAAGTTAACAATAAGCACACACTTCCAAAGCAGTTAATGGCTAAACACAAATAGCTAGATTATTAATTGAAAGAAAGTTTACTCAAGAATATTCTTCTTACTGAAACATGATAATAGAAAATTAAGAATGCAACTCCATTTCAGAATCTGTTATGTCACAAATCATGCAGTTATTTGCTACTTTTGTACCTTACTTACGTTTTTGTTGTTCCTCTACTTCTTTGCGCTGAAGCCATTTTTTAACAGCTGTTGACTGAACTAGGCTTTTTGGCTGCTTTTTTAGAGGCCTAATTTCTGTAGAATACCGTTTTACTTGACTCTGTTAAGAAAGGCAATACAGAGGAAGATTAGAAACCTTTTTTTTAAATATATTTACATGTTTACAGCATTTCTTCCTCTTTGACTACCGAAATAACTTTGTGCTAATAAAAATATCATTCATTACAAGAAAAAAGTAGCAAATAGTTTAGTTAAAGCTACTGAGGTATATCGTTATTTTTCATTTGAATCAGACCTATACATGGACCACAAGCACTAAAGTTGGTTTTACTAAAACTTAATGATCATCTGTCACTCTATTAAAAACATAGGGAACTAAAAGGAATTATAGTGTTTATAGCATACATGTAAATTGTCAGACAGTCCATAGACACACTCAATATGTTAGAAGTCACACAAAATAGGTAGTAAAATAGATCCAAAATAGTTTTTTTTAAAAAAAGGTATTCCTTCTACAGCACATTAATATTTAATAGTTGATTAACTAACATTTCACATCATAATATTCAAAATCTGTTCTAAATATTTCAAAGAACAAGTTCAATTTTGTAATGACTATATACCATGTGTACCTAAATTGTCCCACTGATTATAATTATTTATCTGCATATAGTTTATACTGTCTTTCACATGTGATGAAGTGTCCAGGTCAAACAGATAACACATGGTATATATATAAAATTGTTAACTTGAAATGACAAATACTGATTGATTCATGGAGAATGGAACAAATGCAAACAAAGTGCAACACTCAAGTTGCTCTTAGATACATATTAATAAGAACAATAGAAAAAAATTCACACACAATTACAATGAAATATTTATCCAGAGAGTGAAATAAATATAATTATCTTTTCTATATACCCACGATACATTTTGTTTTTTCAATGGAATAAATCCACATTTACCCAGGAATGGGTAAAAACCAGATAAAAATATTATTGTTCACACACTGTTCAAAAGGATTATCTCCAAATTTATTATAATGTTTCTTCAATACAAATAAACATCTTTGGACCAGCGTATATTTGCCTGGATGGGGCAGTTAATTAATACTGAATGCCACATTTCATCTGATTAATCAATTCTTCCTATAATAATAATGTAGAATTATCTCCAAATCCATTTTAATTTTTGTGCAATACCACACACACACACTCACACAAAATACTTCTCTAGAACAGCTTGTTTTTGCATGAATTGGACATTTAAATACCACTAAGTGCCATGTTTTTTTTTGGTTACTCTAACTGTTCTCTACATAGAGCAAATATAAACTGGTCTGGAGAGTTTATGAAATTACAAAAAACTATAATAGGAGTGAGTATTCTGATTATTGTAGGCAAGGACTGAAGTAATTGAGTGACATATGAAATATGTTATTTAGTGTTAACTGCCCCATATAGGCAAACAAGTGTTGGTATGGAGTTTATTTTTTTATTTGTTTGTGATGTTAAGGAAAAACTAAAATATATTTAGAAATAATCACTTTGATTACTGTTGGGCAAATATATACTTGTAATGATATGGAGTATATATTTTTTGTTTATTATTGTAAAAAAACTATTCTTGCCAAATGTAATATATGCTGGTCCAGAGACAGTTTCTGATATCACAGAAAAACTAGTAAGTATAATAAATCTGGAGATAATCCTTTCAATTATTTTCTATCGCAGCACTTTTTTTTCTTTGCTAAGTTAAGGTTAAAACTAAGACGCGGACATGGCTAAGCCTAATATTATTAAGTAGAACTACTGAACTAGTGGGATTCAATGAGTTCAGATACTCACGCTCTCTTTGGCTATCTCTTCATTCTTCTGTGCAATTTCCATAAGATAACTGAAATCCATAGTATCGTAAAGCTCCCTGAACGTGTAGCAACAAAATGTATAAGACAAATTTAACAATATCAGAAAAAAACTTCAACCCAGATTAACCCTATCTCTTTTAATGTTTTTACGCCAAATACATTTCACAAGCTAAGAGCAGTTAGTTCATACTATGAGAAACAAAATTAATATATATATATATATATATATATCTATATATATCTATATATATATTTTAAGAGTGAAGCAATTTATTTATTATTTATCAATGTATTTCTTTAACAGTTAACAAACACATTACCTTTTCATACCAACTGTGAAATTAAAATTATAATATCGTGTACATTTGCTTTCTTTATAATTAATTTTCTGACATTATAATCAATAACAAAAAGACAACGATTGTAAAAGTAGTGGCATCTACTGGCAGGATATAATATTCTAAATTGTCATAAGTTTGTTTTTTGTTTTAGAGAGCACCCCCCCCCCCTACCATCCCCAGTGGTGGGCAGAGCACAGATAGCTCGTTGTGTAGCTATGTGCTTAATTACAAATAAACAATAAACAAACAACTGTTTTAGAGCAAAGCCAGATTGAGTTATTTAATATGTTCACTGCGAGCCTCGGATTTTAACGTTGTAAGTTCGTAAACTTACCGCTGATCTACCATGAGAGAAACTGTCATAAAAGCTTTGGAGTAGGTTTTTGTATTAAGCATTTTGATATTATCATTAACAAATAAGGAGGACACATTTTCAAGGTATTACCTGACCCGCCAATAAAAACGACCAGTATTCTTGATTACATTGTTTGTGTTATATTTTACAACAATCTTTTCCATGAGAACGCACATGTGACGCCAAAAGGGAATGACCCAGAAAAACATTTATCAAGAGCCAGAAAAATTTAGCCACATTCTTTGATCACCATTCTACGGTTAAAACTACACAAAGAGTAAAAAACGTGTATGTTTTGTTTGTTTGTTTTAAAGCACAAATCAACACAATGGGCTATCAAAATTCGGTTTCTGGAGTTATAAGCCTTCAGACTTACTGATGAGCCACCAGGGGGCGAGACGTGCATGTACATAAAGATTTAAAAGTTCTAGATTAATATGAAACTAAAATAAATAAGACAGGAAACACTAAATATGTTTTGTATTCTACAACAAAGTTACAATATGTAGAAACTGACTGTGTTTTCATGCTCAGAACATCGTAAACATTTATAACTTTGAAATGTAAGCAAACAAACACAAAGAAACATATTTATATTAAAAAAAAATTGTATTACTATAAGTGTCAATGTTGTTTGCCATGAATATATAGAACTTGTACGTCAGAAAGCTCGACAAATTAAAAATGATAATAAAGTATATCCATCTCTATCTTGACTAAGTGCATATAAATATCAATAACACCAAGAACCTCCATTTACCATCAAAGAAGAATACTGTGTAGCTTTGCCTGTTATGAACAAAAACTCACATTTGCTAACAGAGCAGATTAGTATGCAAGTTAGATGAAGTTTTTCCCTTAATAAATATAAAGTTTGTGCATCCAGATTTTTTTTTTAGAACGAACACAATTTTGTAACTTTTTGTACTCTATGAATCCTTTTGTTAAAACTTTAGCTACACTAGTGATTACCAGGGTACTCATTTGGAGTTTTCTCCAAACATAAACCAAATAGACTAGTTATCAATTTAGACGTGTCTCACGAACAGAAAGGAGTTTAAAAGTATGTTATTCCTTACTTATTACCTTAATTGTTTGTTTGTTTTAGAGAAAAGCCATATTGGGTTATCTGCTGTGTCTACTGCTGAGAATCAAATCCAGGATTTTAGCGTTTGTAAGTCCGTAAATTTACTACTATCCACCAAGGGTGGGGGGACTCTTAATTAATTAATATTTCTACATAGTTTTATCTTAGCTAATTGACCTAAGTTTAAATGGTTTGATAATAAATTCTAAGACACAAATGAGAAGTTTGAAAATATTATTTTGGGTTCACATATATACAAAAAACTAAGTTTAATAACTGTTGAACTTAATAAGCGTAGTATATTTCAATTAGTATCAAGACATACAGTAGTGTGTTTTGCGGCAAAAAAACAGCAAACACAACCTGCAGGACACACTGTGTGTTGGTAACAGGAGTGATAGTTCAGTGATATTCCATCTTCTGTAGCTTGGAATACGATAAACCAAACTATCATATATTTTCAGTGGATGTGCTCTACTATACTCTTACTTCACATACCAAATTTCAAGGCAATCCATTTATAAAAACCTGAGATATAACATTTCTAATTTTGATTGAGTTTCTTCCTATTTTTATTCTTCTCGCCAAAAGTACGAAAACTTTATTTGATAGAGAAACATACTTAACTTTTATGGATTTTTTTTTTAATTTGGTACACTGATAGAGCTTTCTAACCTACAATTAGGACTCTCATTTGATATAAATATAAGCCGCCTGTGCAAAGTTATTCAACAAAAACACTCAAATTTAACGAAAATTTTTGCGCACGCCTACACAAAAACGTCATGTGAGCTATCGGTCTAACATTTTTACAACAGCTTCACCTGAGAATAAAAATGGACCGTTTTTAGTTTTTTGTCAGATACATAAGTAATGGATAGGCGAAGCAAACTAGATTAGCAGTTTCTAGCTCATGCACGTGGACAGTTATTATTGATTATTCGTTGCCAACATTTCAGCACAAATTTACTAAATTTTATGAAATTATCCCAATTAAAGAGTGTTTAGTGTCACTAAACGCAATTAGCATAAATAATGATGCTTGATACAGCTGTACCGATTGCATGGGGCGATGACAAGAAACCGTTAATCTAAATTCCATGGCGTTACTATAAAGGAGGCTATTAACACTGCTATTTTAGAGAGCAAAACCCACCGCCATATATTTTAAAGAATCTTGTTGGTTCTGTAAAGAAGGTCAATTTCGAATTATAGAGTTACGATCCTAAAGCTAATGTGAGTTACTATCAAGTGTCACTTTCTTACTTGCTGTGGTTTGTTGGTGTGTTTTGACACAAACTCATGATATCTAATCGAAAACACCTGCCCCCATTGGCATAGTGATGTGTCTGCGGACTTACAAAGTTAAAAACCGCGTTTCGATACCCGTAGTGGGCAGAGCACAGATAGCCCATTGTGTAGCTTTGTGCTTATTTCAAACAAACAAACAAAACAATAGACCGCGGATTTTGTTTTACCTACCATCATGCCCCAAATCGAACACAAAATGCGGCGTGGCTCACTAATGGATTTATATTTGCTGTAAAATTCTTATCAATGCTATAAGTGTAGTTACTAGTTTGGCCGTCAATTTTGCTTTCATTCCTTTAAGTCGCACGCTGAATCCTTTTTTCGCCGCACCTTTATTCCACATCTAAGGTGTTTTTGATTAGATACATAATAGTACGAAAGATTCTTAAGAGAGACCACAAGGTTGATTACAAGAAAAAAATAAAATACAGAAAATTTTAATAAAACTAATGTTATATGATTAATTTATAGTTTTAACCATAAGATAATAAGATAATATTAAAGTAAATATTAGAAATTCCCAAGATATTAAAATTACGTGTGCACATTATGATTTTATATTCCGTGTTTAAACAGCTAAATAAGTAAGTTTTCGGAATATGTTCAAGAAAAACCTGGAACCACACAGCTTTGAAAATTTTGACAAAGTAACTCATTGACATACAGTGGTAAGATTTTGCATTTGGATTTTCAGTTACGAAGTCAAGGGCCATAGTTTGTTTCTTTTTAAGCACAATGCTATTCAACGGGCTATCTGTGCTGTGTTCACCATAGGCATCGAAACCCGATTTTTCGCGTGATAAACCCTCACTTATCGCTGAGTCACCAGGGAGAAAGGATAAAAGTAGATTTTTTTCGGGGTGGGTGAGTGGATATTTCATTACTTATAAGTCATTTAATTGGAATATTTTTATAATAAAGATTTTTTATTACAGAAATTAATTAGTAAAATAGTTGATTTGAAAATTTTATTAAACGATTTCTCGAAGAAACATTGACCCCTTAAATATAATAAATAATAAAGTATTTCACACGATACTGCACGTTCTGTATATTATGTATATTAAGTTATGTATATTAAGAAAGCGGCTATTGAAAAGTGGGTTTTTATTTTATAAGTTATTTAAGTTTTCGACTTAATCAATAGACGACCCTTATAAATGTAAAAATAGAAAAAAAAATTGAAACCTTTGTTGTTTTTTTTTGTTAGCGCAAAGCTACACAATAGGCTATTTGCGCTCTGTCCACGAGGGGAACAGAACCTAGGATTTTAGAGTTGTAAGTCCGGAAACTCACAGCTCACCCACCTTGGGACCTCTTGAAATCAATGAGCAAAATACCAAAGAGGCGTTCTTCTGGAATCAATAAGGCCTTTTTTTTGTATAAAAAATACATTTAGTACTAGTTTAAAATTATTTTGTTTGTTTTCTTAAACGTGTGTTCAGGTTTCGGGTATTTCCCAAAACGTGATAATACGTGAAAAATTCAAATGAAACTGGACGTCAATTTATTTTCACCAGATAATTTAAAAGAGCTCGAAAAGGAAAGAAAAACGATACAACAGCATGAAACTAGAAACAGCAGTGCAACAAATTCGTCAACAAAATGACAGGACAAGTCATAATTCCCACAATATGAAATTGTTGTTTTAGTAAAAATCTACACATGATATGTTCAGCTTTATTTCATCACGAATTGCATGGTTCCCAACACATGCCAAATTTTGTCAAATTCACGAAAATAAATCTTCAGAATGTAAAATCAAAATAAATGCAGACATCAACACCATCAAGTCGATTAAATATAGATAATATTCAGGAATATGACCTACATTCGGGTAACTCTGTACCGGCCGCCATGTTGTGTGTGAGCTATCGATAATCTATCTACTCAACTTAGCGAGGCGTTAAATAAATGCACATATAACATTATGTGATTATTGTTGAACCAACTTTCACAAAATAATCAATAATTAACAAATATTGATAAATAAGATGTGTTTTTTTCCTTATACGTGTAGTCAAGAAAAGTACCGGAGGTTTAGAATGAAATAAACATGATGCGCACGTGGTATGTATATATATATATATATTGCTCTGAAATCAACATATTTAATTAAATAGAACTACAGAGTCACAAATATTGGTCATTGCACTGCAAACAGTGACAATCTTGTCAATTACGGGAACGGAAGTGTGCTCCGACTTTAAAAAGTCAATTGGAATGGTATCCTGCAAAATAGTTTACTTATTTCTAGCAAGTCCTATAACTCGCTCAACATGTATTATTATATGAGCGATTTTTCTAGTTGATTCAACCTCAAGTGCTGACAACTGCTGCTTTCCAGTTGTGAATGATAGTACTGTAATATACGCACACCTAAGTCCGACTGAATCTATAATATCAAATCTTCTGTCTGCAATTACAATTACCTGGTGTAAACTTTTGAAAAACTCCAGAATTTTCAGTGATAAAATTGTCTCTTGTTCTTATATCCAAACCACTGGAAAAGAAAGGAACACATCCTTAGGGTGTAGTTCCAACAAGATACCTCACAGTGTTGTGGTGTTTATACTGCGACCAAGTTTGGCCACGAGCTTCCAAGATCGAGGGGCGTTCAATAAATATTTCGAAGCAGTCTATTATAGCTGCAACCTCTAGTCCAAACCTTCGATGAAATTCAAGAGGCAATTGTTAAACGTAATTGCTCCCGTTCAGTCCAAAAATACAAATCCCTTTGTCCGTTCGAACATAACATGTAAAACAAAGAAAATTTTTCGAAATAGTTGGCAATTACATTCTAGATCTATAGGCGAAATCTTGAACAGGTGTATTTAATCTTAGATGCATGAGAACAATGATAGTATTTTGAAATTGTGTTAATGTTGATTGTGTATGGTCCGAAAACAAACATATTATTTCTTTTAGCCTCAGGTGGTTTGGTCACTCGACTCGCAATCTGCGGGTCGCGGGTTTGAATTCCTGCCCCAGCAAACATGCTCGCCCTTTAAGCCGTGGAGGCGTTATAATGTTACGGTCAATCCCACTATTCCTTGGTAAAACAGTAGCCCAGGAGTTGTCGGTGGGTAGTGCCTTCCCTCTAGTCTTATACTGCTAAATTAGGTACGGCTAGTGCAAATAGCCCTCGTGTAGCTTTGCGCGAAATTGAAAACAAACAAACAAACAATCCTTTAGCCTATCTAGGTTATAGATCCCTTTTTATTTACAAATTTTACTTTGATAAATCAATATCAATAACGATTAATCTTATTTATCTGGCCATCTTCAGCATCTTGGCTAATAGGGTGTCGTTTGCCCTTATTCATCAATAATGATGGTTTCCAGTTTGAATGGGTCTGGTTGTATGATACAGCGGGCTTTCCTATCGATAACAAAATAAGGTTAAGTAACATTTCAATAACATATCTTCTTCTTCAGTAGCTTTTACCCGTATCTATACGGGGTCGCTATTTTTTGGTGTTGGCAGGGTTTTTTACGGCCGGATGCCCTTCCTGACGCCAACCATCCCCTAATTTAGCAGTGTAAGATTAGAGGGAAGTCATCACCACCCACCGCCAACTCTTGGGCTACTATTTTACCAACGAATAGTGGGACTGACCGTAACATTATAACGCCCCACGGCTAAAAGGGCGAGCATGTTTGGTGGGATGGGGGTGCGAACCCGCGACACGCGGATTGCTAGTCGAGCGTCCTACCCACCTGGCCATGCCGGGCTCAAAATTTTAATAACATTCATATATACAGATTTTATATTCAAGATGGAATTTTATTAATATTCCGATATTGTTGACAGAGAGGGTTGATACTGTTGAACAAACTGAATGAATGCAAATTTAGCATAAGCACAAAGGTGGGATTTTCTTTAAAAATGTTATAAATTATTTATGCTTTGCACCCCTCAACATGTCATATGTTTAACATTATGTTATACAATGAAAAAGGAAATCGAATTCATAAATAGGCGTATCATTGAAACAAATATTTTACAACATATAACCATTTCTATGACATCATATATCTATTTTTGACCTGAAGAATCTCAGTCAACAAGTGAACGTGGATAATTAAGTCAGCTCGTACGAATTTAAAACTTGTACAAATCTTAAATTTCTATTTGCAAAGAAAACGAAGCGAATATTTATCTGTCACAAAATAGTCAGAACAGACTTTAGAATACTTGGTCACGTCAGCCTTTCGATTAATGGCTATGTTGACCATTGGAAAGTTACATCTCGCTGATGTTTAATCGGATTCGGAATGGCATGAAACAACCTTTGAACATCAGGATCATCAGATCGATTATGACATCCATTTACAAAACACGTATGCGGCTTGTTAATGGTGAAAACAAAACGATTTTCCAGCGACTATTGATGCGTAATTAGTACATGAACAGCCTGACACAGAAGATGGCGGTCACGCAATGAATTATGGGATTGATGACGTCACGTGAAAGCTATCTGTAGGAAAGCAGAAAACAATTTTCAGTTTATTTGCAAAGTGATATTACCATACCCATAGTAATATATAAAGTTCTAAAATACAGGATAATTTTCTTAACAAACACTTTTCTGTATCTTTAATATATTGTACAGTCGTATATTTTACATGCTACGGTACTGTAAGAACACGCACAAGAGTAGGGAGGTTCAAGGAGGAACCCCCTATTTTTATTTTAAAAAAACTTATGCTTATATCAAAACACTCGGTGTATAGTGTGGCCAAAATAACCTACTGCAGGACACACTGCGTATTAACAGGAGTGATAGTTTAGCGATATTTCACCTTCTGTAACTCGGAATACGTTAATTCAAACTATCCTATATTTTCATTGGATGTGCTCTACTGTACTCTTACTTCACATACTAAATTTTAAGACAATTTATTGATAAATACCTGAGATATAACATCTCCAATTTCGATTGAATTTCTTCCTAGTTTTTCTTCGCACCAAAAGTACGGAACTTTATTTGATAGAAAAACATACTTAACTTTTATGACTTTTTTTTCAAATTTGGTACACTGATAGATCTTTTCAACCTACAATTAGGAGTCTCATTTTGGTTTAAATATAAGCCACATGTGCAAAGTTATGTAACAAAAACTGCTCAAATTTAACAACAATTTTTGCGCGCGCCTACGCGAAAAGTTTCGTGAGCTATCGGTCTAATATTTTTACTACAGCCTCACCTGAGAATAAGAACCGACCGTTTTTAGTTTTTTTGTCATTCGGATTAAAAACGGCTGATTTACAGCAGCAAAACTATAAGGTGAAAGGACGAGCAGATGTATAAGTATTGATTAGGCCAAGCAAACTAGGTTAACAGTATCTAGCTCATTTTTTCAGAAGAATCATACGGATGGACGGTTATTATTGATTATTCATTGTCAACTTTTCAGCACAGATTTACTATATTTTATGAAATTATCCTAATTAAAGAGCGTTTAGCGTCAAGTAATATTAGCTTAAACAATTAACACAAGTAATGATGCTGAATACGGCTGTACCGATTGCATGGTGGTAATGACATGAAACTGTTAATCTAAATTCCATGGCGTTACTAAAAAGGAAGCTATTAACATTGTTTTAGAGAGTAAAACTACCGCCATATATTTTAAAAAATCTTGTTGGTTCTGTAAATTATAGGTCTGTTCCAAATAATAGGGTTGCGATCCTAAAGCTAATGTGGATTACTATCGAGTGTCACTTTCTTACTTGCTGTGGTTTGTTGGCGTGTCTTGACAAAAAGTCACGATATCTAATCAAAAACACCTTAGGTGGGGAAAAAAGTGGTGGCAAAAAAAAAAAGGACTGAGTGTGCGACTTAAATGAATGAAATCAAAATTGGCAGCTAAACTGGTAGCTACACTTATAACATTGATAAGAATTTTACATTCATTTAAGTCGCACACTCAATCCTTTTTAAGCCACACCTTTTTTTCGACATCTAAGGTGTTTTTGATTAGATGGTATTTAACATTTTGGATGTTTGAAGATTTTATGTGAACAGCCATGCAATTGTTTAAGCCACATTTCATGCCAAATTGCTTCCAGATTTAATTTCATAGCATTTACTTTTTATAAATTTTCTTGGGACATGTTCACAGACCTCCGTAGCATTATCGTGTTGATTTTGCTTCGCACAGTATGTGTTAGCTTTTGATCTCACAAGTTAGAACCCCTTTCAAACATTCTGCGTATGGGTCTGAAAAATAATGTTATTAACGTTTTATAATTATTTTAAGAAAATATGCATATCATACCCACTGTAATGTATTATGTCTATAGAATATTTTGTCAAAAGATTTAGAAGTTTAATTGGGTCTGAACATAATATTTTTGTATATTTATTTTGTTATATTTGTACACAGCTTCTGGATCGTGAGTAAGAGCAATGACCCCGGCAAGATGGAGTCCAACAAGCACACGTTGACAAATAAGAATAGAACGATGACGTCTTTATTACGGGGATTTAACCTCCCTGGCCATGATAATCTGTAACAGTTCATTTATAGACCTAAACTCTTTGCCTGTGATATCTATAAACGTTTCTGTTGGGAAATAACGAAACGGTAATATTTATCACTAAATCTTAAGTGAAAGAAAATCCGATAAGTTTATAAACAGATACTCTAACACTGAGACTTGAAACTTCTACCTAATAAGGGCAATACTTAAACAGATACTCTAACACTGAGACTTGAAACTTCTACCTAATAAGGGCAATACTTAAACAGATACTCTAACACTGAGACTTGAAACTTCTACCTAATAAGGGCAATACTTAAACAGATACTCTAACACTGAGACTTGAAACTTCTACCTAATAAGGGCAATACTTAAACAGATACTCTAACACTGAAACTTGAAACTTCTACCTAATAAGGGCAATACTTAAACAGATACTCTAACACTGAGACTTTAAACTTCTACCTAATAAGGGCAATACTTAAACAGATACTCTAACACTGAGACTTTAAACTTCTACCTAATAAGGCCAATACTTTACCACTTAACTACCCGAGAGTAGAAGTCGATAACCTCAAGGTTTATTTATAAATATTCTTATTATGAGTATGATTCACCATACTACGCCATGATAGGTACATAGACCAAATCATAACAAGACTTGCGTTATTTTAAAATTCCGTTAAGAAACACTGAAAGACAGTATCTAACATTAAATTTTGAGTGAAAAAAAAGACTGTTGAAACACATTGTTAATGGCGTTAAGAATGAGCTGATAGATTTTAATAATGTATACATCGCGACAGTTTGTTTGAAGTTAAGCACAAAGTTACGCAATGTGCTATCTGTGCTCTGCCCACCACGGGTATCGAAACACAGTTTCTAGCGTTGTAAGTCCGCAGACATATCGTTGTGCCACTGGGTGGGGGGCACATCGCGACAGAAACATTTCATTTTCTATCACTGTATCCATGCGATCAATCATTTTACGCCTTTTACATAATTTTATAATGCTAATACACGATGATATGTTCTTTTCATTTTTCGTCTAAAGCTTACATAGAAAGGTCTGGTAAACTTTGTTACATTTCTTAGAAAATACAATTGCAGGATGTTATCGTGAAAATCAGTAATGTTGAAACTGTTATCCAGTGAATGTGAAACCAAATAGTATCATTTTGTTGAGAAATATCCTCTACCACAAATAAAATATTTTTGGACTCTAGAAGGAATACAAAATTATGTACTAAAATGATGTCTAAATAGTTACGAAAATAAATCATCATTTCAACAGTTAATTATATCATAGGTATATTTTTGTTATTCAAGTCCACTTTTTTCTCTTTCATAAAAAATGCTTGTGATGTTCCTATCTCGATAGGATAACTTGATTGATATACATTTTTAACGTCTTGATTAGATTTAACCCGAACGATCCCAGTACATATATGATTGCTAAATACCATAGAGGGCGCTGAATTATTCGAGTTATTTGTTTGTTTGTAATTAAGCACAAAGCTACACAATGGGCTATCTGTGCTCTGCCCACCACGGGTATCAAAACCCGGATTCTAGCGTTGTAAGTCCGCAGACATACTGCTGTGCCACTGGGGGGCTATTCGAGTTAAATTAAATTAAGTACGTGTTACTATATACATTATTACCAGGCCTAATATTTGTCTTAGCTGTGGCCTCGAACGATAACTCTTTCAATTTCGCGGGATATGAAAAAAATAAAAAAATATAAATGCAATTGGTAAACAAATGACACGTTGAAAAACGATTAAAGAAATATTAGAACAGTTCCCATATACAGAAGCATCTGAAACTGATTACACCGTTTTAACTTATTTTCATTTTCCTAGTTAGTGTTATTCTAACGACAGTTTAGTGTGTATCAACCATGAAACGTGGTACTTTATACAGCTTTATAAAAGAAAGAGAGAGAGAGAGAGAGTGACGTACGCCTTAATTGTACTTTAACGCACTGAATTACTTTGATCGAAATCAATATTCAAACTGACTTTCTGGCACTTACCAAGATATAACCATAATGTCAAACATAATTATTTTTAGTTTTTACCACTTTTTTGTTACATGTTTGGAGAATTTGCCTAAGATCGTTTTATGAATTTAGTTCGCTGCTTACGAGATTAGTTTATCCAATAGGATGCCGTGTATGCTTCACTAGGGCGACACCTAGTACTATTAAGGGCAACTTTTTATATGACCTTTGACATTTGTGTAAGATAATGTGCCCTTGGTCTGTCAGAAGAAAAGTTATCTAACTCTGATTGCTACTTTATTTTCATAAGAGTAAAAAATGTGATAAAGCATTATTTGGATGTGCTGTAAAAAATAAAATTTGTTTAAGTTCAAAACTACACAGCAGAATCTGTGCGGGTATTATAGGCTAAGCAACAGTTTGGGGAGGAGGCAAACAAAAAGAGATAAATACACAATTTATTTTCAGTGGACTCAGCAGTAAATCTGTGGGATTATAACGCTAAAATTAAGGGTTCGATTCCTGCAGTTAACTTGATGCACGTAGGCCACTGTGCAGCTTTACATTTAGCAGGAAAAAAAAAAACACACACACACAGTGATGAAAATTTTTTTACTACATTTATAATGTTTTAACGGGCCAGGAAGATATTTGGAAATCTGGATTGGGGTACAATTTTGTTTTTATTAAACTGATAAGCTGAAAGGAAAAAAAAGGTATAAAACTTATTTCCTCATAGCTTTCTAAGTTTAACAAAAGACGGCAGTTGAGTCTTAAGAACCTTCGTCATTTTAACAAATGCTTAGTTTCGACTTAAATCGCTTACTCTTTTGAAAGAATGAGTCTCATGAGCAGAGTGTTATGTCTGTAAGGCTCAAATCCTTGGAAAATGCAGAACACAATGCTTTTACCAGTAGCTATTCTTAAACAAATCACAAATAGGATAACTTTAGCTCGTTGATATGTTACTCTTGCATCACTAATAATGTTAGCACCGATATATTACCATTAAGACACCGCTAACGTTATCACTAAATAATGACATTTCACTTGCTTAATCCGACTCTCATACTAACGGTTGTTGTTCATGAAATTCAATGATATATACAGTACACGTATATAGCGTCTGGATCACTGTTGTGTATGTCGTATCTCAGCCGACCTGATGAGCCCTGGTATTGGACTAAAAGACCTCGTCGGCACTGAATATAACAAATATAGCCCAGTTGACACATTATAACATATTCTCCTTTGTTTTCACTCATGGGTTCTTAAAGTTACAGTAGGGCCAATTAAAGGGGGGGGGCAGGAAAGTCATTAGGCTGGGGCCTCAAATTTAGACACTTTGTTATTTTTTTGCGTTTGTTAAGTTTCGCGAATTGTTTTTATGCACAGAAAAAGGCTAGAGAACCATTTATTAAATTTTAAATAATGTTAATGAATATGTATTAAAAATATTCAAATGTTTCACTTTTATTTGAGCTAATGATTGCCATATTTTGTTTTCATGTGTCATAATTTTTGTTTTATTATAGCTAGGGGCCTCAAAAGATAGAAGTGCCCCGGGCATCTCTGTACCTCTGAAAGGGCCTGGCTCCCAGAAATTCACTAACATGATTTCATTCAGTCAATAGCATGTTAACAGTTACATGATACACTTGACCAGGAATATTTTCCAACTAAACATATCTATCTATTTATCTATCGTAGTTGGAAAATAATATTTACCCACCAAACCTACCTATCTGTTAGTCCGTTTGAAGGCGAAACGGTGTCATAGTAAAACATTTGGTAGGATGATGACTGCTAAATGCAATGGATTAAACCCCATTGCAGTTTTCTTTTTTCTTTTTGCTTGTTTGCTAAATTTCGCGCAAAGCTACACGAGGGCTATCTGCGATAGCCGTCCCTAATTTAGCAGTGTAAGACTAGAG